>NC_056624.2:163344173-163574454 GCF_002870075.4 Lactuca sativa | reverse complement strand
AAGCAGTGGTATCAACGCAGAGTACTTTAAGCCTCACAAAGTTACTATGTTGCCCTTTACTTTTTATTTATATTAATACATTTATTTAATCCGAGTTATTAACTTAAAAACCCTAACTCATACCTATTCATCTTCTCGCTACTCGATGCATTTACATAACTACCACTATTGCAACTTCTAAATCTTGAGTTCTTCGTAGATCTGGCATTCATGATCAATATTCGTTATCGTAACGTATTTCTCTAATAGGTAGCCACTTGCTGTCGCCCTTTCCTCTCGACATGCACCGTAACAATAACAAATTTTGAGGTAAATTTGTTGAACCACATGAAATTAAATGGGGAAAATTGATTGGCTGAGACCTTCCTATTGTTTGATTATTAGATAATTAGATAGTAAATTATTCAATTATGTATTCTGTATTTATCTCTCCTTTATTATAGGAGTTTATTATTGTAATCTATTCTATAGATCCAATACAACACATATAAATTAACGTGTGGTTGATTTACTAAAACCTACATGGTATTAGCCTAACCAATCTCCTCCCTCCTAATTGTTGTTTCTCTTATTTTCCTTACTTTTCGTGATTTCTTTCTTCCTAGAACATGTGATCTTGTCGACATATATACTGATGCTACTTTCTCTATGAATACTGTCTTGCACATGATACCAATTAAACTTTCTTCCACAAATTATATTTTGTGGAGAAATAAGATGCGGCCGCTTTTGACCTATCAAAAGCTTATGTCCCGTATTGATGGCACGCCTATTAAACCATCAAATTGAAATTGATAGCAAACCAGCTCCTAATCCAGCGTATTCTGCCTGGACTGAACTTGATCAGCGGGTTTCATTATCCTCAATTCCTCTTTAACCGAAGAGGCAGCAACATAAGTACTTGGTCTCTCTGATTCTCGCTCCATTTGGACAACCCTAGAAGCTGCCTACAACAATTCCTCTGTTGAACGCATTCACTTTCTTCGTGATTCCCTAAGCCATATGCTGTAACACCCCATTCCTGGTACGTTGTTCCATAGCATTTATTTTGAGGTTTTGAGAGGGACTCGACGAGTCTATGGCCCAACTCGTCGAGTAGGGGCGGGATTTCGAGCACGTGTTAGTCGGCGACTCGGCGAGTCCGCCTGCCAGGTAAAAACCCTAAATCCTCGGGTTTGCACCCTATTTAAACAACCTTATGAGCCCCCAAACTCGTCCCCTTCACCCTCAGAGCATCATTTAGCAAACCCTAATCGTTTCCTTGGTTATTTGTGCATTTCTTGGGTGAATCTTGAAGTTTTGAAGAGAAGAAGGAGGCTAGGTTCAAAGGAGAAGAAGAAGATCCAAGGTCTTGCTTCCATTTCAGAGTTCATTGAGGTATTTCTCGGAATCCTTCTGTTTTATGCTTAAAACATCCATTAAATCATTTCTAGGGCTAGTTGGATGTATTTTCAACCCTTATAGTTGTATAGATGCCTTAATAGGTCGAGATATCCCTAGATCTGTTCATTTATGAGTTGTAGAGCCCGAATCTATTGCCTTTTTGAAGTTGATTTGCAAAAGAACACTAGATCTAGCCTTTATCATGCTTTTTGAGCCTTATAATCTTCATTGATGCTTTTGGACATGTAAAGATAGAATCTTTACGTGTTAATCGGACTAAGGAAGCTCAGATCTATAAAGTGTATGCGGTGGTTTTGATCAGAATCGAGTTTTTAAGATCTGCATGCATGTGACTCGGCGAGTCGGATGAACGACTCGGCGAGTCTAGTCGCGAGTCCCGTTTTTCCCTTTTTGAGTGGTGACGAGTGAAAGTCTGTGAGTAGTAAAGTGGACTCAGTGAGTGGGAGGGCAGACTCAGTAATAGAGGGACTCGACGAGTTGTTCATACAACTCGGCGAGTCCAAGGCAATCTTCTTAGCTCAAGAACAACTCGTCGAGTTGTTCATATGGCTCGGCGAGTCGGATGAAGATTGTCTAAGTTCTTGGATCCAGAGGGCACTCGTCGAGTCGATGCCATACTCGACAAGTAGCCACGAGTAGGGTTGAGAAGTGAGACTGGAGAACTCGGCGAGTTGGCGGCCCAACTCGGCGAGTCAGGTCAACTGTGGGTTGACTTTGACCGAGAGTGTTGACTTTGACCAGGGGTAAAAGAGTCATTTTACCCAATACAGTGATTAGCATCTGATTGAGTGTGTTATGGAATTGTAGCCGGGGAGATACCGGAGGAGCAGCAGTTAGTTTCCAGAGCCATACACGCAGCAGCCAGTTCACGAGGTGAGTTTTCCCTCCAATAGGAACGGGTCTACGGCCACAATGCCGTCCCGTTTAGTTAGTGGCAGATCCGGACTTCAGTCCGAAGCAGTAGTTCAGTATGCTTGATGTCTATGTGATTCAAGCATGTTTGTGTGTTATATGTTCCGGACTTCGGTCCGATGCAGTATGCAGTATATGTGTTTATATTAGTTGATATGTGTTATGCTATACTATGCTCAGTCAGTTCCGGACTTCGGTCCGATGCAGGGGACAAGGTCCCAGTCAGTTCCGGACTCCGGTCCGCTGCAGTCAGTTCCAGACTTCGGTTCGATGCAGTCAGTTCCGGACTTCGGTCCGATGCAGTCAGTTCCGGACTTCGGTCTGATGCAGTCAGTTCCGGACTTCGGTCCGATGCAGCCAGTTCCGGACTTCGGTCCGATGTAGTGGGCAAGGCCCAGTATGTGTTTTATATGTATTGTATGGTATGTGGTAGTTTGGGGGAGCTCACTAGGCTTTGTGCTTACAGTTTCAGTTTTGGTTTCAGGTACTTCCGCAAGCAAAGGGAAGAGCTCGGGATGATGGCATCGCACACACCACGACTTCAGTTTGTCCTGGGAGTTGATTCAGTTTTATTATTATGTTTGGATACATTGTGATACAGTATTTTATCATGGGTTTCGAAACATGCATCGTATGGTTTTATTATTGATACTTAGTTCCATGGTTTTATTATAATAAAAGTCGAAATTTTTGGGTCGTTTCAAGTTGGTATCAGAGCCTTGGTTTGAGGGATTCAGATACACCTCCAGGTGCATCTAAACTCAAACTAAGGGAAAGATAAAAAGATTTTCAAAAAGAAAAATGTTTTCGAATGAAAATTTGAAAAGCACTTAGAAAGAAAAGAATTTTCAAACAAGATAAAGGTGTGGTGCATGCGATCAGCCGAGCTCAAGTAAGTACTCCCAAATTACCAATACAAGTTTTATTATTATGATTAATTGTTCCAGTTTCAGTAGAACAACATGCTAGTATAGGACTAAGGATCTAGGAGGATGCCTTATGTGCCTGCTAT
Source organism: Lactuca sativa (assembly GCF_002870075.4). Taxonomy (NCBI): domain Eukaryota; kingdom Viridiplantae; phylum Streptophyta; class Magnoliopsida; order Asterales; family Asteraceae; genus Lactuca; species Lactuca sativa. Next base: position 163,571,126 of record NC_056624.2, on the reverse strand, counting down.
ATGTGTTACAGCTTTATGAGACTTGCATGCTAATATTGAGTAGACAGTAGTAGGATAGCCTGTTTAGGTTATGCCTGGTAGCGCGAGCTTAGCATTGTATGCTAGTGTAGTTTCTCGTTATGAGAATAGTTTTGCTTGAGTATGTTTCCTTATCCGAATGCTGCTTGCTCTGTGCCTTGTGGGACTCTGAGTGGTGGGAGTCAGCCATTAAGTGAATACGTCACATCACATGTGAGCAGGGTTGAATAATCTCAGAGTGCTGGATTTGGCCCTATTGCGCAGCTCTTGTCTGAGTCCAACCGTTGTAGGGACGAGTCTATTACTCGAAAGATTATCCAAGCCTCATTGCATGTGATGGTATTCAGGTAGTGGCTAATTAACATTACGAGGAGGCCTTCAGCAGCTGAGGACTGGTTTGAGTGGAGTCAGAGATTTCCCTAGGGCAAGCCTAGGATGAGAATAGCAGAGATCAGTAGTAGTAGAAGTGACTTGGTGGAGTCAAGGCAGTCCTTGAGGAAAGTACGGATAGATGTGGAAGGTAGTATGGGCCCGTACTACTGAAAGCAGAGGATCCGTACTCGAATCAAGGAAGGCCAAGACAAAACTAGGAAGCTAGTAGTAGTATTAATGATCCCTTGATATATTTCAGTTTTCTGATGTTGCTATGATGTGTTTCAGAATGGTGGTTTTGCGTCCGAGGACAGCAGCCGGCAGTGGAGGTGCCGGGGAGGGATCAAGATCTGGCTCGGGGGACGAGCACATGGATGAGCAGACCAGAGAGTTTCTTTCTTCAGAGATTACCCGTATCATTTTAGAGCAGACTACTGTGATCTTCGGTTCGATCAAGGGGGGTATCCTAGAGCTGATGGATGAGAGATTGGGCACCTTCCGTGCCGTGGTGGCGGCCATGATGGGGTCGCGTTCACTTACATTCAGGGAGTTCAGGGCATGTGGAGCTCCAGACTATCATGGGGCGCGGGACCCATAGCGAGTACTAGATGGTTGGCGGATGTGGCCAATGCGTTCCACACTAGCAGGTGTCCCGAGGGGGACAAGGTCAGATTGGCGTCCTGTCTTCTGAAAGGCAGGGCACGGGATTGGTGGGAGGAGGTCGGACATACCATTGGAGATGATGCAGCATTGGATGCCATGACCTGGGTTGATTTCTCTACCAGGTTCAGGGCGGAGTTTGCACCGGTTATTGAGGTGCAGCAGTTAGCCCGAGAGTTTCAGGACCTCACCCAGACTACAGAGACGGTGGCGGAGATCACCGCCAAGTTCAGGGAGAGGGCTCTTCTTGTTCCTCAATATGCGGCCGATGAGGAAATGAAGAAGGCCCGTTATCATGAGATGTTGCGGAGTGATATCCGTCAATTTGTGAGCCGGTCCAGCTGTAAAATGCTGGATGACATGATTGCTAGGGCTCGAGAGAGGGAGATTGATCTCGAGATGGAGAAGAAGAGGAAACCGGAGGCGGTTTCGGGTACAGGCAGTTCGGGCAAAAAGCCCAAGGTTGCTGATCACAAATCTAGGAGTCAGCAGAGCCACGATCGATGTGGCAAGTGTGGGAGATTGCACGATGGGGTGTGCAAGGCAGGGAGTTCCGGTTGCTACAAGTGCGGTCGGACTGGGCATTTGAGCAGGGATTGTACAACCCCTGCTACTGTCGTTGCAGCATCAGATGTGATTTGCTTTTAGTGCAATCAGAGGGGACATAAAATGTCCCAGTGTCCGAGTTTAGCTGCAGTAGGGAAGGTGGCTGCACCTGCCCCTACTACTTTGAGGATTACAGATGGCCGGCAGGGCCGAGCCGAGGCGCCAGTGGCGAAGAGTAGGGCGTTTCAGATGACAGCAGAGGAGGCGCGAGCAACTCCTGATGTGGTGATGGGTATGTATCTTCCCTTCATCTTTTATTATTATTGATTGATTATTGCTTATGATTGTATGTTTTATATAGGGTCGTTCTCTGTGAACGGCATTTCTGCTATGGTGTTATTTGATTCGGGGGCTACCCGATTATTTGTATCGCTTGCGCTTAGCAAGAGATTTAGTAGAGCTCCAGGGGAGCTGGATTGTCCACTAGAGGTTGAGATAGCAGATGACAGGACCGTGAGGGTTGCCAGAGTGCATAGAGGGTGTTCTCTTCAGTTGTTTGATGAGCAGTTTTCGGTGGACCTGGTCCCTATTCCCCTATGCGGGAATAAGGTTATAGTAGGTATGGATTGGCTGAGCCCCAATGGGGCGGTGATTGATTGTGAGCTTCAGCTAGTGAGGGTTCGCACTCCCAGTGGGGGAGAGTTAGTGATTCAGGGCGAGAGGCCACAGCGTGGACCGACCTTTTGTTCCGCCGCAAGGGCGAGGCGCTATGTTCAGCAGGGATGCGCCGATTTTGTAGCTTACGTATTGGATGCCCGGGAGAAGGGCAAGGCGACAGTTGATGATGTTCATATAGTGCGAGACTACCCGGATGTGTTTCCCGAGGATTTGCCGGGGATACCTCCTGAGAGGCAGGTTGAGTTCAGGATCGACCTGATTCCTGGTGCAGCTCCGATAGCCAAGGCACCGTATCGACTAACTCCCCCTGAGATGCAGGAGTTGTCTACGCAGCTGCAAGAGCTGCTAGACAAAGGATTCATTCGGCCGAGCAGTTCGCCTTGGGGAGCGCCGATCCTGTTTGTGAGGAAAAAGGATGGGTCGCATCGTATGTGTATAGATTACCGGGAGTTGAATAAGGTAACGGTGAAGAACCGTTACCCACTTCCGAGGATAGATGATTTGTTTGACCAGCTTCAGGGAGCATCTTGGTTCTCCAAGATCGATCTACGCTCCGGGTATCATCAGATGCGGGTTAGGGATGAGGATGTGCAGAAGACTGCTTTCAGGACCAGGTATGGTCATTATGAGTTTGTGGTGATGCCATTTGGGCTCACCAATGCCCCAACCGTGTTCATGGATCTCATGAATCGCGTGTGCAGGCCGATGCTGGATCGGTCAGTGATAGTATTCATAGATGATATCTTGGTATATTCCAAGACGCAGGAGCAACACGAGGAGCACCTGAGGGACGTGCTGGAAGTTTTGAGGAGGGAGAGACTTTTCGCAAAGTTCTCCAAGTGTGAGTTCTGGTTGCGCGAGGTGCAGTTCCTTGGTCACCTCGTCAACCAGAAGGGTATTTTGGTGGATGCGGCCAAGATAGAGGCCGTGATGCAGTGGGAGGTCCCGAAGTCTCCATCTGAGATTCGGAGCTTCCTAGAGTTGGCAGGGTATTATCGGAGGTTCATTCAGGATTTCTCCAAGATAGCAGTGCCGCTCACCCGACTGACCAAGAAGTCGGTGGTATTTCGTTGGGGGACTGAGCAGCAGGCAGCATTCGAGACTCTCAGGCAGAGATTGTGCGAGGCTCTGATCCTTACCTTGCCAGAGGGAGTAGAGGACTTCGTAGTCTACTGTGATGCCTTAATCACCGGTATGGGAGCAGTGTTGATGCAGCGAGGCCATGTGATAGCTTACGCCTCGAGGCAGTTGAAGCCTCACGAGGCCAACTATCCTACCCAAGATTTAAAGCTGGGGGCGGTTGTGTTTGCCCTCAAGATTTGGAGACATTATCTTTATGGGGTCCGTTGTACTATCTACACGGATCACAAGAGTTTGAGGTACCTTATGGATCAGCCAAGTCTGAACATGAGGCAGAGGAGATGGTTGGATGTGCTGAAGGATTATGATTGTGAGATCCTTTACCATCCAGGGAAGGCCAACGTGGTGGCCGACGCCCTAAGCCACAAAGTGTCGGCAGCCCCTATCAGGGAATTGTGTTTGAGGATGACAGTGATTACTCCGTTGTTGGAACGGATCAGGGAGGCTCAGGTTGAGGGCCTCAAGGAGGAGAGGCAAAAGTGTGAGAGGATAGTGGGTCGAGTGTCATCGTTTGATTATGATAGTCGGGGATTGCTAACACTTCATGGGAGAGTATGGGTACCGTACTGGGGTGGGGTACGGCAAGTGTTGATGGATGAGGCTCATAAGTCTCGATTTTCTATCCACCCAGGGCGACGAAGATGTATAGAGATCTTCGACCCGATTATTGGTGGCCCTGCATGAAGCGGGATGTTGCTTGGTATGTTGAGAGGTGCCTGACCTGCAGGAAGGTCAAGGCGGAGCACCAGAGGCCTTACGGAAAGATGCAGCCGTTAGACATTCCCGTGTGGAAATGGGAGGACATTACCATGGATTTTATCACCAAGCTTCCCAGGACCGCACGAGGAGTAGATTCGATATGGGTAGTAGTGGATCGGTTGATGAAGAGTGCTCATTTTATCCCGATCCAGGAGAGTATATCGGCAGAAAAGTTAGCTGATATCTATGTGCGTGAGATCGTGGCACGTCATGGAGTGCCGGTATCGGTGGTATCAGACCGAGATGTCCGTTTCACATCCAGATTCTGGAAGCGGTTTCATGACGAGATGGGTACTCGTCTTTATTTCAGCACCGCTTTCCACCCTCACACGGACGGGCAGAGTGAGAGGACGATTCAGACTCTCGAGGACATGCTCCGGGCATGTGTTTTAGACGTCGGTGGCAGTTGGGATACGTATCTTCTGTTAGTGGAATTTTCGTATAACAACAGTTATCATGCGAGCATTGATCGACCTCCCTTTGAGATGCTTTATGGGAGGAAGTGTAGGACCCCGATTTGTTGGGGCGAGGTCGGTCAGCGAGTCGTTGGGAGCACTGAGGTGGTGCTCAAGACGACCGAGTTAATTCAGCAGGTCCGAAGTAGACTGCAGACTGCGCAGAGTCGGCAGAAGAGTTACGCCGACAGGAGGCGTTCAGACTTGGAGTTACGTGTTGGCGACATGGTTCTTCTGAAGGTCTCACCCTGGAAGGGTGTTATCAGGTTTCGTAAGAGGGGCAAGCTGGGCCCCAGGTTCATTGGTCCTTTCAGGGTTTTGGCCCGGGTGGGTCGGGTTGCTTATCGGTTGGATCTTCCGATAGAGCTTAGCCAGATCCACAACACTTTCCATGTGTCTCAGTTGAGGAAGTGTTTGGTGGATGAGTCAGCAATTGTTCCCTTAGAAGATATTCAGGTTGATAGCAGCCTGAATTATATTGAGAGGCCGGTCACGATTCTAGACCGGAAGACAAAGACCTTGAGGAACAAGGCAATTCAGCTCGTGAAGGTGCAGTGGCAGCACCGGAAGGGGTCTGAGTGGACGTGGGAGGCTGAGGAGGAAATGAGAGAGCACTACCCGGAGTTATTTGCAGATTTAGCCGTAGCAGACTTCAAGGACGAAGTCTGAGACAAGTGGGGGAGAATTGTAACACCCCATTCCTGCTACGTTGTTCCATGGCATTTATTTTGAGGTTTTGAGAGGGACTCGATGAGTCTATGGCCCAACTCGTCGAGTAGGGGCGGGATTTCGAGCACGTGTTAGTCGGCGACTCGGCGAGTCCATATTCGGGACTCGGGGAGTCCGCCTGCCAGGTAAAAACCCTAAATCCCCGGGTTTGCACCCTATTTAAACAACCTTATGAGCCCCCAAACTCGTCCCCTTCACCCTCAGAGCATCATTTAGCAAACCCTAATCGTTTCCTTTGTTATTTGTGCATTTCTTGGGTAAATCTTGAAGTTTTAAAGAGAAGAAGGAGGCTAGGTTCAAAGGAGAAGAAGAAGATCCAAGGTCTTGCTTCCATTTCAGAGTTCATTGAGGTATTTCTCGGAATCCTCCTGATTTATGCTTAAAACCTCCATTAAATCATTTCTAGGGCTAGTTGGATGTATTTTCAACCCTTGTAGTTGTATGGATGCCTTAATAGGTCGAGATATCCCTAGATCTGTTCATTTATGAGTTGTAGAGCCCGGATCTATTGCCTTTTTGAAGTTGATTTGCAAAAGAACACTAGATCTAGCCTTTATCATGCTTTTTGAGCCTTATAATCTTCATTGATGCTTTTGGACACGTAAAGATAGAATCTTTACGTGTTAATCGGACTAAGGAAGCTCAGATCTATAAAGTGTATGCGGTGGTTTTGATCAGAATCGAGTTTTTAAGATCTGCATGCATGTGACTCGGTGAGTCGGATGAACGACTCGGCGAGTCTAGTCGCGAGTCCCGTTTTTCCCTTTTTGAGTGGTGACGAGTGAAAGTCTGTGAGTAGTAAAGTGGACTCAGTGAGTGGGAGGGCAGACTCAGTAATAGAGGGACTCGACGAGTTGTTCATACAACTCGGCGAGTCCAAGGCAATCTTCTTAGCTCAAGAACAACTCGTCGAGTTGTTCATATGGCTCGGCGAGTCGGATGAAGATTGTCTAAGTTCTTGGATCGAGAGGGCACTCGTCGAGTCGATGCCATACTCGACAAGTAGCCACGAGTAGGGTTGAGAAGTGAGACTGGAGAACTCGGCGAGTTGGCGGCCCAACTCGGCGAGTCAGGTCAACTGTGGGTTGACTTTGACTGAGAGTGTTGACTTTGACCAGGGGTAAAAGAGTCATTTTACCCAATACAGTGATTAGCATCTGATTGAGTGTGTTATGGAATTGTAGCCGGGGAGATACCGGAGCAGCAGCAGTTAGTTTCCAGAGCCATACACGCAGCAGCCAGTTCACGAGGTGAGTTTTCCCTCCAATAGGAACGGGTCTACGGCCACAATGTCGTCCCGTTTAGTTAGTGGCAGATCCGGACTTCAGTCCGAAGCAGTAGTTCAGTATGCTTGATGTCTATGTGATTCAAGCATGTTTGTGTGTTATATGTTCCGGACTTCGGTCCGATGCAGTATGCAATATATGTGTTTATATTAGTTGATATGTGTTATGCTATGCTATGCTCAGTCAGTTCCGGACTTCGGTCCGATGCAGGGGACAAGGTCCCAGTCAGTTCCGGACTCCGGTTCGATGCAATCAGTTCCGGACTTCGGTCCGATGCAGTCAGTTCCAGACTTCGGTCCGATGCAGTTAGTTCCAGACTTCGGTCCGATGCAGCCAGTTCCGGACTTCGGTCCGATGCAGTGGGCAAGGCCCAGTATGTGTTTTATATGTATTGTATGGTATGTGGTAGTTTGGGGGAGCTCACTAGGCTTTGTGCTTACAGTTTCAGTTTTGGTTTCAGGTACTTCCGCAAGCAAAGGGAAGAGCTCGGGATGATGGCATCGGACATACCATGACTTCAGTTTGTCCTGGGAGTTGATTCAGTTTTATTATTATGTTTGGATACATTGTGATACAGTATTTTATCATGGGTTTCGAAACATGCATCGTATGGTTTTATTATTGATACTTAGTTCCATGGTTTTATTATAATAAAAGTTGAAATTTTTGGGTCGTTTCATATGCAAAAAGGTAACACCTCCGTCTTTGATTTTGGTCGAAAATTCAAGATTGTATGTGATAAATTGGCTGCCATAGGCCAACATGTTGATGATATGGATAAGACTGATGGTTTCTTTGTGGCCTTGGATCTTCGCTTGAGACTTTCTCCACAACTATACGTACCGCAAAGCCATCTTGTAACACCCTAACTCCCATGTATAAATTTTAAAGCTTTATATTCATAATTATAGACCTACTCGACAAGTTGGCTGCCCCAACTCGTCGTGTAGAGACTGATCAGGCCGCGTGGTTTATGGAACCTACTTGACGAGTTGGAGGACCCCAAATCGACGAGTAGAGGTTGTGCATGAAAACCCTAATTTTTAGGGTTTGCACCCTATTTAAAGGACCTTAAGTCCTCCTTCCAGCCTCCTTACCACCTTTTCAGGTCCATAAGCCAACCCTAATCGAGCTAACCTTATTTTGAGTGTGTGAGGCTAAAAGTGTGTGTTTGGTGCATTTCTTGAAGAAACTTGAAGATTTAGAAGCTTGGAACGAGAAAGGGATTGTAGATCCAACATCTACATCGTTTTGGCATTCATTTGAAGGTAAAAAGTCATTACACTGATCATTTTCTAGTTAGATCTCTTCATTCAAGAGTTTAGCTGGTTTTGAGCACAATTTGAAGTTGTAACTTCAGATCTGGACTCCTATAGGCCCTCATTGACATAAAGTCTCAAGCTTTATGAAGCTTTTGCCCTTCTCCATGCCCTAAACCTCTTCATAACTCTAGTTTTTAGTGTTTTAGCTTATGGACGCCTTGCATGTACGTAAAGTTAGCAACTTTACATGGTAACTACACCCTAGGAGGCTAGATCTACAATTTGGAGCCTTGGTTTCTCTTAAAAGCATCTGAATGAGAAAAGGATTGAAGGAACTCAACGAGTTGCATAGTCAACTTGACGAGTTGGATGAGGGTTTCCCGCTTTCCGGATTCTGCATGAACTCGACGAGTTAGTGAGATGACCTGATGAGTTGGTTAGGGTTTTCTCAATATTCTGGATGATGCATGGACTCGGCGAGTTGCTTGGTAACTCGACGAGTTGATTGGGGTTTTCGTGATTTTTGGAGTTCTGAAGGAACTCGACGAGTCTGTAAGTTACACTCGACGAGTTAGGTCAACATGGACTGTTGACATTGACTTTGACTTTGATCCATGGTTGACCAAGTTTAACTTATGAGGGTATTTTGGTAATTTGGGAATCTATGGAATTGGATCAATGGTGGTTGTAGGTGTTTGAGTTTGGAGTCATGCTTCAGGAGTTTGATCTTTTTCAGTTCAGTACAGTTCGACATTGTACGCTGAGTTTTCCTCACTATACTCAAGGGTCGAAGACACTAAGGCCGACCATTTGGATTGTTATCCTGCTTAATTGTTAGTGTGATCTGTTAGATCAGTATCCTAGTAGATAGGATGTTTCTATGTGGATATAATCAGTTAGATTGATATCCTAGTAGATAGGTTGTTGTCATGCTTAGTGATTTGTAGATCGGCATGTCTATCTGTACACTATTATGTGATTATCTGATATATGCACACATGATTGATTGGTGGTTGAGGCTCATCTGCTTTTTGCGAGATCCAACAGACCGAGGCATTCCAACCCGATGGTTGTGGGCCGAGAGTATTCCATCCTGAGGATGATTGGACTCATAGTATGAGGGCATTCCAACCCAATGGTTGTAGGCCGAGGGTATACCATCCCGAGGATGATTGGACCCATAGTATGTTGGCATTCCAACCCGATGGTTGAGGGCCTGGGGCATTCCAATCCGATGGTTGATTGGACCCATAATATGTTGTTATTATATGTGTGTTAATTGTTGTGTGGGTATTCGGGGGAACTCACTAAGCTTTAGGCTTACAGTTTTGGATTTGGTTTTAGGTACGCCAGATGACCGCGGGAACGCAAAGGCATGATCGCGCACCTCCTCACATTTTATGATTTTGATTTCTGGGATACTATGATATGAAACTATTTTGAAAACATTTTGTAATAAATAATGATTTTTGGATGTTGAAAAAGTTTAAAATATTTGTGAATTTTTATAGATGTTACACATCTTCTGCTTTTTGAGACTTATTGTCTCAAGGCGAAAAACCATGAGCTCTTTTTACAGTCGATTCATGGTTCTTCAACCCATATTGTTGCCTTTGTTTCTCAGTCCCATAACAACAATACACGGGGTCGGTCTTCATATTATCCTCGTGGAGGAGGGTCTCGTAGAAACAGTAATAGTAGGGGTAGATGACGAGGAGGCAGATGACCTCCCCATTTCCAGTTATGTCGCACTAGTGGGCATTATGCCTCCTCTTGCCCAAACCTTCACACATATGCATCCAACTCCATTCCCTTTTCTGAAAACATAGCTCAGGCATTCTATTCTCAATGCCATGTCACTCAAGGAAATCTAGATTGGTATGTTGACTCAGGGGCTACTTCACATATGACTTCTTCACTAACAATGTGTCTTAATCGGCGCCTTATTTGGTTAATATGCATGTTCTTTTTGGAAATGGACAAAATCTTCCTATTTCTCACCTTGGTAATTCTATCATTTCTATAAGTTGTTGTTACGAGATGTCCTGGTTATTCCTCACTTAACCAATAATCTTCTATATATTAGCAAACTCACTATGGATCACCCGGTTGATGTGCTTTTTTCTCAACCGTTCTATACAATTTAGGACATGAAAAGCAAACAAGTGATAGCTCAAGGCAGATGCGAGGATGGTATTTACGTGCTTAGAGATGGTCATACAGCTTTAATGGCTTCTTCTCCAACTTCAACCAAGGCTTCTTTTAAAATATGGCATAGTCGATTATGACACATTTCCTTTGATGTTATTTCTAGTTTACATAAATTGTGTGTTTTGTATGTTACTTCACTTTTACCAAAACCTGTTATTTGTGACCCTTGTCAGCTTTCCAAGGGTCAACATTTATCTTTTGATTAAAATCACAAACGCTCTTTGCATCCTTTAAACCTAATACATTGTGATATTTGGGGACCAACTCATGTCTTATCCGGTAAATATCTTTATTATGTTATATTTGTCGATGACTGTTCACGGTTCACATGGTTTTACCCCATGAAGGCTAAAAACGATTTTTATGTTGTTTTATCTATTTTTATCAAGCTCGTGTAAACACGATTCTCAAGAAAAATCAAAGTTTTTCAAAGTGATGAAGGTACAAAATTTTTCAATAACACTGTGCATAAAATCTTTGAAGAAAATGGCACTTTTCATCAACTATAACAACCCAAAAACAATACTAAAATTTTTCACTTAAAAAACCATTAATTTTTGTTCATTGATTGTATCAAAAGCCATGATTTATTACAATATCCCAAAACATCAGAGTACAAATACATCAAGTGTTGAAATCATGTGGGGAGGATGTTGTGCCATGTAACATCCCAAAAATTCATGACCAAAAAGTTCATTTTTAATTATAATATAAAACCATAGTTATGAAAACCTCTCGTTAAAACATAAACTATAGTAACTCAAAACATCATAAACGGTATATTTGTATCAAAACATGTGTCAAATATATTGGAGTAAACATCCCAGGCTAAACATCATGGTGTGTGCAATGTAGTCATCTGGAGATCTTCCCTTTGCTACCAAGAGTACCTAAAACCAAAACTAAAAACCATAAGCACGAAACTTAGTGAGTTTCTCCAAACTACCACATACCATACACATAATCACACAATCACATATAAACATGTCATGGGCCCTGCCCGGCATCGAACAAAGCTCGGTGTACATATAAACATATCAATAAATACACATAGAATAATCACATAACATAAACATACAAACATTCCTCGGGCCCCGCCCGACATCGGACCGAAATCCGGAAAGGATACAAATATTCCTTGGGCATCGCCCGGCATCGGACCATAATCCGAAAAACATATGAATACAGACACATGCAAGAATCATGAAGCCATCAAGCATACAAACATTCCTCGGGCATCGCCCGACATCGGATCGTAATCCAGAAAGCATATTAACATACATCGAGCATCGCCCGACATCAAACCTTAGTCCGGAATACATACAATCATAAATACGGGACAACATTGGTGCCTTCATCCCGTTCAAACAGGAGGCAAACTCACCTGAATGCTGAATCTCACGTTAATGAATCTCTAACGGCTGCTCTGATGACTCCCTAAGCTATCATTACCAAAATAACACTTAGTCAAAACCCAATAATCCTTCTTAGGGTAAGATGACCATCTTATCCCTGGTCTAATTCGGGCCATGCCTAAATCCCAAAACCAAAACATGAAAGGCCCAATTCTAGATAGCCTTCCCAAGCCTACTAGTGGCCCACAAATGGCCCAATTTTCTAAATTAGGCCCAACCCCTCTAATGGGTCTTACTCTAGCCCCATAATAATATATAGTCCAATAAAGCCCAAATGATGATCCACTAAGGCCCATGGTAATAAAGTCCAAGAAAATGGCCCAAGGAAGCCTACTACCGGATCGAACGCAGGGCATTCCCTTGTGGAACATTGGGTGTTCCTCATCAATTCAGATCGCGGGTCTTGGCCGGAACATAGTGCGTTCTCGGACCTTACACAACGTGTTCGCATCTAGAGTTCAAAAAAATGCATCAAGCACTTAATGCTTAGGCCGTACTACCCAAAACGTAGATCCAAGCCATTTAGGACCTCTAGAACTATAAAGTCACAGACTTGCTGACTTTGCATGCCCCCAAAAGTTCCAATCTCTAGAAATAGCAATAAACTTCCATAAAAATGACCTTAAATCTTGCATGAACACATCAAGACCTTCAAGATGGAAAATTTCTGTCTTAGGAACTCAAGCAGCACCAAGGGTGACAACCCTAAGCCTAGGAAACGGATTTGAACCATAAAGCTTCATCCTTGGGACCAAAAAGGTCCAAAAACCCAACACAAGAGATCTAAGGAAATAACTACCAATTTTAAGACTTTATACCTCAAATGAGAGTCAAAAGCTGATGAGGTTCTGGATTTACAAGCTCTATCTTCTTCAATGAATCTTCAAGAGTGAACACCTTTTTCAAAAGCACCAAAATACTCTTCTAATGGCATTACAAGCTCAAAACACACTAACAAGGTATTAGGGTTTCATGGGATCTACTTAAGGGTGAGAGGGTGGCTGGGATTTAGGGCATAATTTTCTTTATATAGGGATTAACCCTAAAATTTAGGGTTTTGGGGACTGCATGCGTACGCTGCACGTTCCCTTTTGGAACGTAGCGCGTACGCGCATGGCATCCGTGTCCATAACTTGTGAGTATGTTGCGCGGACTTAGAGTGGTACACCCTGCGTATGCACTCTTAGTCCAAACATAAGTGCCCAATAGATCCAAGCCCAAACCAATTTAATTAATTAACCCAACATATATATAAATAATACCTTAGGGAATTACTGATCATTACAATTCTCCCCCACTTGAATCTGACTTCATCCACGAAGCCTGTCGCCTCGAACAACTCGGGGTAATGCTCCCTCATTTTCTCCTCTGGCTCGCAAGTCCACTATGACCCCTTGCGGGGCATCTACTGCACCTTCACCAACTGTACAACCTTGTTCCTCAAGGTTTTCGTTTTCAGATCGAGAATAACTATCGGTCTCTCAACGTAGTTCAGGAGGTCATCCCCCTGAATATCCTCCAAAGGCAAAACTGCGGAATCATCCACCAAGCGCTTCCGTAGCTGGGAGATATGAAAAGTACTATGGAACCGACTAAGCTCGGCCGGAAGATCAAGTCGATACGCAACCCTACCCACCTGATCCAAAACCCTGAACATACCAATGTACCTGGGGCCCAGCTTGCCCCGCTTCTTGAACCATATGACACCTTTCCAAGGTGACACCTTCAGGAGAACCATGTTGCCCACCTGAAACTCCAAGTCTGACCGACGCTTGTCGATATAGCTTTTTTGCCGACTCTGAGCAGTCTGGAGCATGTTGGATCTTCTCAGTGGTCTTGAGTACCACCTCAGCACTCCCCATGACGCTCTGACTGACCCCACCCCAGTAGATTGGGGTCCAACATTTCCTCCCGTAGAGCATCTCGAAGGGAGGTCGATCTATGCTAGTGTGATAACTGTTGTTATACGAAAATTCCGCTAACGGAAGATACGTATCCCAACTCCTACCGAAATCTAATACACATACGTGTAGCATATCCTCCAGAGTCTGAATCGTCCTCTCACTCTGCCGATCCGTCTGAGGGCGAAAAGTTGTACTGAAGTGAAGATGAGTACCCATATCTTCATGAAAGAGCTTCCAAAATATGGAAGTGAAGCGAACATCTCAGTCAAACACAACCAAAACCAGCACTCCATGACATGCCACCACTTCGTGTACGTAGATATCGGCTAGCTTCTCAGCTGATATACTCTCTTGGATTGGGATGAAATGTGAACTCTTGGCAACCGATCCAGGATGACCCAAATTGAATCTACTCCATGTGCAGTCCTGGAAAGCTTTGTGATGAAATCCATGGTGATGTCTTTCCATTTCCACACAGGAATCTCCAACAGCTGCATCTTGCTGTGAGGTCGCTGGTGCTTGACTTTGACTTTTCTGCAAGTCAAGCACTGATCTACAAACAATGCTATATCCCGCTTCATGCAGGGCCACCAATAATCAAGGCGAAGATCCTGATACATCTTCTTCGCCCCGGGATGAATGGAGAATCTTGACTTGTGAGCCTCCTACATCAAAACCTGGCGTACGTCGCCCCGGTAAGGAACCCAGACCCTCCGATGCAGGGTCAACAACCCACAACTATCATAATCAAATGAAGCCACCTAACATATGTTCTGCTCACACTTCCGTCGCTCCTTCCTCATACCCTCGACCCGAGCCTCCCGAATCTGTTCCAACAACAGAGTAATCACTATAATCCTCAGGATTATATACCGAATTAAAGTCGCGACTGCCTTGCGGCTGAGAGCATCGGCCACCACGTTGGCCTTCCCTAAGTGATAAAGGATCTCACAGTCATAGTCCTTCACTAAATCCAACGAACGACGTTGCCTCATGTTTAGATTCTGCTGATCCATCAGGTATCTCAAGCTCTTGTGGTCTGTGTAAATGGTACAACGAACCTCATAAAGGTAGTGTCGCCAAATCTTGAGGGCGAAAACCACAGCCCCAAGCTCCAAATCGTGCGTCGGGTAATTCACGTCATGAGGCTTCAACTGCCTCGATGCGTACGCTATCACGCGACCCCACTGCATCAGCACTGCACCCATACCCGTGATCGAAGCGTCACAGTAAACCAAGAAATCATCGACACCCTCTGGGAAGGTCAGAATCGGCGCCTCGCATAACTATTGTCTGAGAGTCTCAAAAGTTGTCTGCTACTCAGGCCCCCAACGGAATGCAACTGACTTCTTGGTCAGTCGGGTCAAAGGAACAACAATCTTGGAGAAATCATGGATGAATCTCTGATAATAACCTGCCAGACCAAGAAAACTACGAATCTCGGATGGTCACCTCGGAACCTCCCACTGCATCACGACCTTTAACTTGGCCAGATCGACTAGAATACCCTTCTGGTTGATAAGGTTCCCCAAAAATTGCACCTCGCACAACTAGATCTCGCACTTGGACAACTTTGCAAAAAGTCTCTCCCTCCTCAGTGTCTCCAACACCTCCCTTTGGCGCTCTCGTGCTGCTCCTGAATCTTGGAATACACCAAGATGTCATCGATAAAAACTATCACAGACCGATCCAACATCGGTCTACACACGCGGTTCATGAGATCCATGAATGCAACAATATCATTGATGAGCCTTAACGGCATCACCACGAACTCATAGTGACCATAGCGAGTCTGAAAGGCTGTCTTCTGCACATCTTCGTCCTTGACTCGCATCTGGTGATAACCCGATTGTAGATCAATCTTGGAGAACCAAGATGCACCCTGAAGCTGGTCAAATAAATCGTCAATCCTTGGAAGGGGATAACGGTTCTTCACCGTTACCTTATTCAACTCCCGGTAATCTATACACATCCGATGTGACCCGCCCTTCTTCTTTACAAACAGAATCGGGCTCCCCATGGCGAACTGCTCAGCCTGATAAATCCCTTTATCTAACAGCTCGTACAGCTATGTAGATAACTCCTATATCTTGGGAGGAGACAACTGATATGGTGCCTTGGCTATCGGAGTCGCACCAAGAACTAGGTTAATCTTGAACTCTACCTGCCTCTCCGGAGGTACCCCAGGCAAATCCTTTGGGAACACATTCGGGTACTCCTGTATGATCGGTACATCATGCACGGTCGCCTTACCCTTATCCCGGGTATCCATAACATAGGCGACGTACCCTTTGCAACCCTGCTGAATGTAACGTCTCGCCCTCTCTGCCGAACACAAAGTCGGTCCATACTGTAGCCTCTCGCACTGAATCACCAACCCTCCCCCTCTTGGGGTCCGAACTCGCACTAGCTGCTGCTCGCAATCGATCACTTCCCATTGGGGCCCAACCAAGCCATACCCACGATAACCTTATTCCCTCGCAGGGGAATATGGACTAAATCCACAGAATATTGCTCATCGAACAACTGCAGTGTACTTCCCCGATGAACCCACGCGACCAGAATGGTCCTATCATCCGCAATCTCTACATCAAGGGGACAGTCCAACTCTCATGGAGCTCCAACAAATCGCTTGCTAAGCGCGAGCGGTACAAAAGATCAGGTAGCCCCCGAATCGAATAATACCAGAGCAGATATGTCGTTCACTAAGAACGATCCTATAACAAAACACATAAACGTAAGTGAAAAATCAATATAAATAAAGAGATAAGGAGAAGATACATACCTGTCACAACATCGGGAGCTGCACGTGCCTCCTCTGCGGTTAGCTGGAAGGCTTTGCTCTTCGCCACATCCGCTTCTATCCGGCCTGACGAAGGCTTTGCTCTTCGCCACATCGGTAATCCTCAATGTAGCAGGAGCGGGTGCCACCACCTATCCAGCTGCTGCTAAACTCGGGCACTGGGACCTCTTGTGGCCCCTCTGATTGCACTGGAAGCAAATCAGATCAGATAATGTGGTGTTGGTGGTGGTAGCAGTATAATACCTACTGGCATGACCAGTTCGGATGCACTTAAAGCAGCCTGAACTAACTGCCCTGCACGTCCCCTCGTGTATCTTTCCGCACTTGCTACAGCGGCTGCGGCCCTGCTGGCTCCTCGATCTGTGATCTGATACCTTGGTATTTTTTCCTGAACACCCTATCTGAACCCCATCTAATTTCCTCTTCCTCTCCAAATCCAAATCCAACTCCCTTTCCCGAGATATCGCTATCATATCCTCTAACATCTTGCAGCTGGATCGGCTCACAAACTGCTGAATGTCGCGCCTTAACATCTCATGGTACTGCGCCTTTTTCATCTCCTCGTCCACCACATACTGAGAAACAAGAAGGTCCCTCTCCCTGAACATGGTAGTGATCTCAGTCACCATATCAGTCGTCTGTTCAAGATCCTGGAACTCCCGCACAAGCTGCTGCATCTCAATCACAGGTGCGAACTCGGCCCTAAACCTGTCTGTGAAGTCGCTCCACGTCATAGTATCAAGGGCAACATCATCAATAGCATGTCCAATCTCCTCCCACCAATCTCGTGCCCTGTCCTTCAGGAGGCAGGAAGCAAGATGGACCTTGTCCCCCTCGGGACAACGACTGTTGCAAAAGGCATTGGCGACATCCGCCAACCACCTGCTGCTAGCAATAGCGTCCCTAGCCCTATGGTATTCTGGAGCTCCACAAGCTTGGAACTCCCTGAATGTCATCGTGTGCGCCCCCATCATGGCCGCTATCTCGTTACAGAATGCACCCAACCTCTTATCAAGAACCTCCAAAATGCCCTCCTTGACCATACTGAAGATCACAGGAGTCTGGTCAATGATACTGCACATGATCTCAGATGAAATGAACTCCCTCATCTGATCATTGAGCTGCCTGGATCTAGAGCTCGAGCCTGATCCCTCCCTCGCGCCAGAACTGCTAACTGGTCTAGTGCGTAGCGTCACCATACTAAAAATACATCATAACAATCATCAAAATACTCATCATAACTTGAGGGATCACACAAACTACAAGTTCCCTGGTTTCATCTCAACCCTCCTTGACTCGAGTATGGATCATCCGCTTTCAGTAGTATGGGCACATACTACCTTCCACATCTATCTGTACTTTCCTCAATAATTGCCTTGACTCCATTAGGTCCCTTTCACCGCTACTACTTTCCATGCTAATTTCATCCTAGGCTTGCCCTAGGGTAACCTTCGACCCACACTATGCCATTAGCTGCATAAGAAGTGCCTGCTACCTTCCCCTAACTAGCTCGCACATGCCATTACATATTACTAAGACCAGATAATTCATCGAATGAGAGGTCCCTCCCAACAACGGTTGGAATCAAACAAGAGATGCAAAATAAGGCTAAGCCTAACCTTCTGAAATTACTTAGTCCTCGTAATATGTAACTTAGCGTATGTGTTTACTAGTTAGTTAAAGATAGCTAGAACTCCTAAAAGCACAAAGCAAGCAGCATTCCAGCATTGAGTAACCATAATCAAGCATATCCTAATCAGGCCATTGTATCACTGACTAAACAGTACTAGCATGCAGTTCAATAAGCCCATTCAATAGGCATACAAGGCATCCTTCCTAGACGACCCAAAAATCTTTGAAGAAAATGGCGCTTTTCATCAACTATAACAACCCAAAAATAGTACTAAAATTTTTCATATAAAAACCATTAATTTTTGTTCATTGAATGTATCAAAAGCCATCATTGATTACAATATCCCAAAACATCAGAGTACAAATACATCAAGTGTGGAAATCATGTGGGGAGGATGTTGTGCCATGTAACATCCCAAAAATTCATGACCAAAAATTTCATTTTAATTATAAAATTAAACCATAGTTATCAAAACCTCTCATGAAAACATAAACTATAGTATCTTAAAACATCATAAACGGTATATCTATATCAAAATACGTGTCAATTATATCAAAGTAAACATCCCAGGCTGAACATCATGGTGTGTGCAATGCAGTCATCCCGAGCTCTTCCCTTTGCTACTAGAAGTACTGGAAACCAAAACTGAAAACCGTAAGCATGAAGCTTAGTGAGTTTCTCCAAACTACCACATACCATACACATAATCACATATAAACATATCATGGGCCCCGTCCGGCATCGGACAGTGTCCGACATCGAGCAAAGCTCGGTATACATATAAACATATCAATAAATACACATAGAATAATCACATAACATAAAACATATAAACATTCCTCGGGCCCCGCCCGACATCAGACCGAAATCCGGAAAGCGTACAAATATTCCTTGGGCATCGCCCGACATCGGACCGTAATCCGGAAAGTATATGAATGCAGACACATGCAAGAATCACGAAGCCATCAAGCATACAAACATTCCTCAGGCATCGCCCGACATCGGATTGTAATCCAGAAAGCATATAAACATACATCGAGCATCGCTCGACATCAGACCTTAGTCCAGAACACATACAATCATAAATACGAGCCGACATTGGTGCCTTCGACCCGTTCAAACAGGAGGCAAACTCACTTGAATGCTGAATCTCACGATAATGAATCTCTAACGGCTGCTCTGATGACTCCCTAAGCTATCATTACCAAAATAACACTTAGTCAAAACCCAATAATACTTCTTAGGGTAAGATGACCATCTTATCCCTGGTCTAATTCGGGCCATGCCTAAAGCCCAAAACCAAAACATGAACACATCAAGACCTTCAAGATGGCAACTTTCTGTCTTAGGGACTCAAGCAGCACCAAGGGTGACAACCCTAAGCCTAGGAAACAGATTTGAACCATAAAGCTTCATCCTTGGGACCAAAAAGGTCCAAAAACCCAACACAAGAGATCTAAGGAAATAACTAGCAAGTTTAAGACTTTATACCTCAAATGAGAGTCAAAAGCTGATGAGGTTCTGGATTTACAAGCTCTATCTTCTTCAATGAATCTTCAAGAGTGAACACCTTCTTCAAAAGCACCAAAATACTCTTCTAATGGCCTTATAAGCTCAAAACACACAAACAAGGGATTAGGGTTTCTTGGAATCTGCTTAAGGGTGAGAGGGTGGTTGGGTTTTAGGGCATAATGTTCTTTATATAGGGTTAACCCTAATATTTAGGGTTTTGGGGACTGCATGCGTACGTTGCGCGTTCCCTTTTGGAACGCACCGCGTACGCGCATGGCATTCGCATCCATAACTTGTGAGTACGCTGCACGTACTTAGAGTGGTACACCCTGCGTATGCAATCTTAGCCAAAACATAAGGGCCCAACAGGTCCCAGCCCAAACCAATTTAATTTATTAACCCAACATATATATAAATAACACCTTGGGGAATTACCGATCGTTATGAATGTTGGACCCTTCCCTTTTGAGTTGGAAGTACGTGAAGCCATAAACATAAACTGTAAGCATAAAGCTTAGTGAGCTTCCCAAATTACCACATGCAACATACATATAATATAACAACACGTGGTTGTGTCAGGTCCGTATCAACCCCTGGGTCCGTATCAACCTAAAATAACAACATATAGATGTGTTGGGTCCGAATCAATCCCCGGGTTCGTATCAACCCCCAGTATGTAATGAATGTGAGCCCATATAACTCAAAACATAAATCATTCAAGCACATCAAACAGAATCATATGATAACATACAATTCTACTCATACAATACAGTGGGTCGGCCTTGGTGCCTTTGGCCCACTTAAGGTGGTAATAAGACTCAACTCACAGACAGACGAAAAGTTGAACTGACATGCTGCTCTAAAACATACGCTACTGATCACCTTTATGAATAACAGTAACCAAAACTTAGACTACAATTCAAATACCTAAAATACCCCTTAGTCAAACCCTAGTCAAAATCCAGGCCAAAGTCAACCGATTCAACCGGGTCAACTCAGCCAGTACGTGGGGCGTACTCCTAATGTACGTGGGGGGTACTCCGCAGTTAACCGAGGATCGGGAAGCTGACCTCGTATGCTCAGCGTACCCCTCGGTACGCCCTGCGTACGTGGTTTCTTACCATCCCTCTTATTAATTTATTAATCTGTTAAGCACTTATGTCCAAACTTCAGATCTAGGCAACAAAAGATTTTCTTAATTATAAAGTTTTCAACTTTATGGCCTAGCATGTCTATAAAGTCCTGAACTCCAAAAACCTTAGTCTCTTAACCCATTAAGACCATCTTGCACTTGCATCAAGGGAAACTAGTGACCAAGAACCCAACTTTATGACTTAACACCATTTAAAACCTTTAAAAGGACATCTCAAATGCCTTGGAGTACCTTCTACTCAGTTTGGGACCAAAAGGGAACAACTTTGAGCTAAAACTAGATCCATGAGATTTCTACATCAAGGTTGAAACTTTTTACCTCCACAAGGTTCACAAGGGGGACAAGATGTTCGATATAAAGCCTTAAGTGAAACACCACCACCTCAATGCTTTTCCTTCTACACCAAAATCTCCAAATGGCACCAAAAATGGCTCAACAAGCTACACAATGCACAAACACTCTTTAGGGTTTTGAAATGAGGAGGGAGGCTGAAGATAAGAAGGTGTATGAGGCCATAAATGTGTTTAAATAGTGTCCAAACCCTAAAATTGAGGGTTTGCACCCTGGTTGTGTACGCCCGATGTACTAGCGTACGTGCAACGTACTAGGGCGATCCGGAGTCTGCTCAATGTACGAGGGTGTATGTCTCGCGTACTCCAACAACTCCGAAATTGTGTGATTGCCACCGGGGTATAACTTGAAAATAGAGTATAAATCAAGGGTTAAAATAAAAACCTGAATAGTAGATGTTACATCAGCTCTCCTGTCCATATACTCCTCAACAAAATGGACGAGCAGAACGTAAACATAGACATGTTATTGAAACGGGTCTTGCAATGCTCTTTCATGCTCATGTCCCTTCCACTTTTTGGGTTGATGCCTTTAGTTTAACTGTGGTCATCACTAATCTCGTGCCCACTAAAGAACTTGGAAACCGGTATCCACTTGAGTTACTTTACTCATGCATGCCAAATTATGGAAACTTGTGCACCTTTGCGTGTCTTGTATATCCATATCTTCGTGACTATTCAACAAACAAACTCTCTCCTCGGAGCATCCCTTGCATTTTTATTAGATATCACTCACAATATAAGGGCTATAAGTGTCTTGATCCAACCACTTCTCGCATATATATTACGCGACATGCACGTTTTAATGAACAATAATTTCCTTTTGACGGGTCCAACAATGCTTCAGATTTGTCTACATTAGATTTGTCTGTTTTCTTGCATGATGGGTCTGTTAGCCCAATCTACCCAATACTGAATGATCCCACGGTGCCATTTGGGCATAATCAGCCCGCTATGGGCCCTTCCGAGCCTTGTTCACTTTTTCGCTTCCCTCGATATTGGCTGCCCAACCACCATAACCTCTAACCGATGCACCCGATGATCCTTCTGATCATGATGATGATTCCACTCATGCTGATTCTTCTGATACTAACGATCATTCTGATCACGATCATCATAACGCCAACATTCATCCACCATCTCGAATCTCTTCCAAGCATCCAATGCACACTCGGTCCAAGTCTGGTACTTTCAAAAAACGACATATAATCGATTTTGTGTTACTCACCAACTATGCATTGCATGTTGCTTTACTTTCTAAATCTCAACCTAAAGGGTACAAATCTATTGCTAAACACCCTCAATGGATGGTCGCCATTCATGAAGAAATTAAGGCTTTACGTACAAATAACACTTGGACGTTAGTGCCTCGACCCTCTCACTCCAACATTTTCGGTTCTAAGTGGGTCTATCGTACTAAGTATAACTATGACGGCTCAATTGAACGTTTCAAAGCCCATCTTGTTGCTTAAGGTTTCACCCAAATTCTTGGACTCGATTACTTTCATACTTTTAGTCTAGTTGTTAAATCCTCACATTTCACATTGTTCTATTTCTTGTTGTCTTAAATACATGGCATTTACATCAGCTTGATGTCAAAAATGCGTTTCTACATGGTTATCTTACTGATACAGTTTTTATGGAGCAACCACTTGGGTTTATTGATCCTCGGCTTCCTAATCATGTTTACGAATTAACGAATGCTCTTTATGGCTTAAAACATGCCCCTCGTGCCTGGTTTCAACGCCTTAGCACCTTCTTGCTTGCTAATGGTTTTGTCTGTACCCGTGCTGTCACCTCCTTATTCATTTTTTCTCAACAATCATGCATCATGTACCTCCTTATCTATGTCGATGATCTCATCCTTACTGGGAATCAGGAATCTATCACTACAACCTTCACTACACGACTACACAAAGAGTTTGCTATTAAAGATCTTGATGCTCTCAGTTACTTCATTGGTTTAGAGGTCACTTATACTGATGATGGTCTCTTCTTAATCCAGTCAAAATATGCCAAAGATATTCTTTCTCGTTCTGATTTAATTGACTCTAAACCAGTACGAACACCCTTGGCCACTCATGAGACTTTCATAGCTGATGGAACACCTTTTTCTGATGCTACTCTTTATCGATCCCTAGTTGGATCTCCCCAATACTTAACAATTACTAGAACGGATCTCTCATATGGTGTAAATCAAGCTAGTAACATCTCCATGCTCCTACCGATGCTCATTTTCAGTCTGTGAAATGTATACTATGGTATGTAAAAGACACTTTCTCTTTTAGCCTTATTTTTAGACGACCTCAAACCAATAACATTCATGGGTATACAGATACTGATTGGGCTTGTTTTCTTGAGACTCGCAGGTCTACTTATGGCTACTCAATTTTTCTTGGTGGAAACTTGGTCTCATTGAGTGCCAAGAAACAACCAACCGTCTCACGATTTAGTTGTGAGTTAGAAAACCAGGCCATGGTGAACATAGCAGCTGGATTTTTTTTTGGAAAACTCAGCTTTACGGGAACTTCACGCGCTACCTCCTGATCGCCCTACCTTGCTTTGTGACATCAAAAGTGCCTTATTCATGACTAATAATCTCACAAACGTGCGAAACATATTGATCTCGATTACCATTTTGTTCGCGAACTAGTTGCTTCGGGCAAACTTTACACAAAATTTGGACTAACCAAGCATCAGGTGGCAGACATCTTCACTAACAGTCTTTCGCGTGCTCAATTTGATAACTTTTGTGCGATGCTATGCCTTGGTCCACCACCCATTCGCTTGAGGGGGGATATTAGATAATTAGAGAGTAAATTATTTAATTATGTATTCTGTATTTATCTCTCCTTTATTATAGGAGTTTATTGTTGTAATCTATTCTATATATCTAAAATACAGCACACACAAATTAACGTGTGGTAGATTTACTAAAACCTTCATTGATAATATGCAGGAAACCCTTAACGACGATAAAGCTTTTTATTTTTCATTTTTCGGTAGTTTTGGTAAAATAGCTCAGCAGCTTCATAGATAGGTGACTATTCTAACTGCCCACTAAAATCAAAGTGAAATTTGTATCATCTTATTCATAATCCTTGTTTTTTGTTCATGAGTTTTGTCATAACTTGCAAAATGGTCAATGGTAAATAGACATCGATGATTGATTTATGTAAATCTTTCTTGGTAGTTGCCATAACTTGTGGATTAGTAAATTGATTGGTTAAGCTAAAAGTTAAAACTGCATAAGGGAGAAAAATCGGTAACAATGCAAAGCTATTTAACCAGTAAATTGGAATTGATATCTTCAAGGTTTTTTATGCTCTACCTCTAAACCTTAGAGTATCCAAAATGTTTCAATGGAAGGGTTGACTGAGGTGACAAGTCTAGTTGTCATCCGATGGATGAAACTCTACCATAGTGAGATGCCACATTGGCATTCAATGGATTTGGAGTTCATTGACCACTAAACTCTTTAATGGGAAAAAGGAAAGTTTTCTAATCTTAAATACATACTATAAATTAGCTTTTGTAACTTTTTATTGAACTTTGTAGAGTTCAATGCATTGTAGGAAAAAATTGAGAGAGTTGTATAGAATGTAGAAAAATGGCATGGCAATCCATTGAACTCTGTGAAGTTCAATGCATTGTAGATGCCCTTAATACATGTTTCTTATTTGCTAACTCCCTTAACTGATACATATTGTTACTGCAATGCATTTTCATACCAAATTTACATACTACATGAACGATATAATTGAATGGTCTTGCTAGTGATCTTGTTGGTGGCCTTCCCAAATTATATTTATATCATATTTTTGTCTCCATACAAAATAAAATAATATTTTTTGGTGGCTCTCTCAAATGATATTCAGATCAGATCATATTGTGTCGTGATTGTAGGTGGTCGGCTCATAATGACCATGAACCTCACAAGGGTGGCAACCGTGACGACAATCAGCACATCCCCAAAATAATTATGGTGGTGGTGGCGCTATATAAGGTTGTCAACCTTATCAAGAAAAGGATGTTGTTTGATAATTTCTCTATAAAAAGGATGATGATGATTTTCAGGGTATACGAGAAAATAATGATTATGGAGGTGGCTACATATCAATGTTGAGATCCCAAAATTCAATAAGAATCTTGAAATATTGAAGCACTTTCGGCTGGTTATATGAATTTTGTAAATTCTTCGAAATGATGCATGGATTTTCTAGAAGATCTACATGCAAAGATCATCACCTACAAAGTCTATAAAGGAAGTGAGAGCTATGTAAGATCATGCCTAGGATGCATGAAGGCGACAAGGAAAGTGTATGATGCTTGAGTGACATCACAAGTTTCTAATCAGTGTTAGATTGTTTCCCCCATGATTACGAGAAAACGTTATTTTAACTATACCACAACTACACTTAGGAAAATGGATATGTTTTGTAACATAGTAATTGTTAAACACCAATTTATTTTAATAAAATGATTTTTTTTATCAAAACGTTAAAATATTTATTAGAGTTCCACATCTTTTGGTGTTATAAAACAATATCAATAACCACAACAAAAGAGAAAAGGATTTACAACCTTCTCTATTTCTTTTGTCACTTTCACTGGTCATACTCACCTTCTTTAATTCCTATACCTTGGTACATAGCAAAAAAACTACGTAAGTCTGAAGACTCATGAGTACACGAGTTTTAGACTATGTTTATAATTCCTCATGTTTTCAAATATTATCTAATCCAATGAAAATTATTTCCGAAATCAACAGTAAACAACATAAAATATCAATAAAACTGAAGCAAGTTGATCAGAACCGTCAAGGCTCAAATTGTAGGAATATGCTTACAGGGCTTATTCCCAAAACAGGAAAAAAAAAACATACAGATTCCATACACATAAAAATGTGGAATTGTTATCCATTCTGAATCTACCGATGATCAATCCCGTATTTTCGCAATAGCCTTGCAACTCCTGACTAGTCCAATCCAGCCTATGAGGGAATCCACCCTCAATCCTACGGGCTCAATAATTCTGCTTATATATACCATGTTGGTTCCTCCCAACACTACTACTTTGCGATGGGAGATATCATCCAAGTAGTACTTTCTAATTGTGTACAAACCTATATCACGAAAACTATGAATGCATTCATCTCAACACAGGAAAGCTCATCATGAGCAACTGAATCCAATCTAAAAATATCACTCTTCATGAGTGATAAAAAGCAATCCCAAATCAAATATCAATTATGAAAACTCATCATGAGTAATCAATAACAAATCTCAAAGCAATTATCCTAAACAAAAAGCAGCCTATCCAAAACACAACAAAACAATAACCAACGATGCCATTCTTTTGTGAACAAATTATATTTTAGATCTTTAAACCCTTTACATGTTGTTATTTTGACCCCCGATGTTCCCTTTTTAAAAACATATGTGAATCAATGGGAACTACTCGCTCCATACTTAAAATATCATATCATAAGACTTGCTTGTTCACATAAAACACACAATAAATCGTTTTACTTTTCTGGTGCTATGTATCGAAAATCCACATGTACTCACCTGTCTAGTCAGGGAAGACTAACTGCCAATTCGATCTCACGTCTTGTGTAGCTTTCCAACCTATAACTCATATGAACTTATTCAAATAATATAACAAGTTCCTTAGAACTTTTACGGGCTTACTAAGATATTTATTTATTTAATTACTAGGTGAATCAGGTAATCACTTGTTACCCAACTCATAGAGTCTTGTGATATAACTACTAAACGGCTTAACCCCATAATCCGTTAGTTCGACAAATCTTGTCAGGTCAACCCATAATCTAGGGTTTACAATTCTCACTAACTGGATTAATAATCTTTTTATGTCGTTGGGTTAATAATAACATTGTATTATACCCCGACAGTCTAACTCAGGTCCCAACCCTTGCGCCACGATTACGATATCTTAAATATTGAAAGAACAACGTAGATAAAAAAATGATTATACGTCTCTTCGGTAATGATTCTTATATATCTACGTTACTACGTGTTTCCGTTAACTATACAACATTATGTACCCGTGCAGAGCTCTCCCTGGCAACACGAAAAACAAATGACAAAGACACCTATATATAGGATGTGAGGCATGTCACGTCTCTCTCAGGGCGCGATGCGCCCCGTACAGGTGTGTGACATCCCCAAATTCACGGTCATTTTAATAATTTTATTTATGCTTATTTGAAAATCATAGTATTCATTTTAAAGAATAATATTGCGGAATTTGTTCCCAGAAAAACATGTTAAATATATTATCAAAGCATTTCCGAAGAAATCTATTTTGTTTACATTAAAACTTTGGGATTTCATCGTCAATACAAAAACATAAGCATAAACAGACCTTACATTCATTTAC
The DNA here is from genome assembly GCF_002870075.4 of Lactuca sativa. Lineage (NCBI taxonomy): Eukaryota > Viridiplantae > Streptophyta > Magnoliopsida > Asterales > Asteraceae > Lactuca > Lactuca sativa. The sequence goes on along the minus strand of NC_056624.2, from coordinate 163,543,835 downwards.
ACTAGTGATCTACATCTCCTTTAATCTATTAGTGTAATGTGGCTTCGTATCGACACCTGTGATACCAATAAAATAAGTGGGTCGGGTTGGAAAACCTGATGAGTACATAGTATTTTCAACCCACAATAATAAAGTTATTATATTTTATCATCAAACAATTAACCCAATTACCTATCCCCATTATCTTCTTTATTCTTAAGGATCTACTCTAAGAATCATCTATTCTTTCATTCATTCATTCCTAAGGATTGTCCTAAGGAATAAGCACGATGTCCATCGCTGCCAGGGTTCATCTAACAGACACTAAATCTATAGCTTCCAATATTCATCTATAGAGTACTAAATCCAGAGCTACCAACATTCATTTTTAAGACACTAAGTCCATAGTTGCCAATGTTCGTTTATAAGGCACCAAGTCCATAGCTGCCAAGGTTTTAAAGTACATCTGGTGAACACATAGTTCACAACACCTACAGGTTGCGGGCCTGCTAGTGTTCCACTCGACTGTCTAGAATAGTCTGTGGTTGTCATCTATACTCTGCTAGATGATTGGGCCATCGCTTCTCATCATCTTTCACCTTTCATCATCTATATCATCTTTCATCTCTCATCTCTCATCTCATCTCTAATCTACCCATCTTTACCCATCATAATTATAGGTATAAAATACATATACAGTTTAAGTCGAATAAAACATGTATATTTTGTTCATCCAACATAGATATAAAGAACATAGATAATATGTACACATAACAAATAATTTATATTAAGTGCTTCATATCTATTTGTAAGATGAAAGTAACTATGCACTCACTTGTTAAAGTGATGATTCCAAACTCGGGCAGCGCTTCGCTTCTAACGATTCTATTTCCCTTCGACGAAACCTAGCATTACTATCACTAAGTTTTAGTCTAATCTTTATTGCGACTAATTATTTGTCTAGATTCATCGTTAACTCAAAGTCTACTTTCATGATCTATCAAGTAAGGAACAACCAAGTAATATCATATCGGAGGTAGGGTCCGTTTGGTATACGAGGTATAATATTTGGAAATCCCACTTTAAATACCTCACTAAATCATAGCCTAGACATCATCCCCGTAAGTAGATCAATTAGTATAATGACTTGGAATCACTGATAAATCTTGTTTATATGTTTATACTAACGATAATGAACTTAAACATAAGTTATACTTAAAGTACGATAAGCATAACTCAACTTATAAGGGATTTAGTGAGCAACCAGGCTCTGGGGGGAGAACTTCCAAACCGAAAAGCTCTTTTTCTCGGATCCTTTGGGCACTCCTAGGCTTTCCTCTACCACCTTGAGGTTACTAGGGCTTTGGGAGGGTTTTGGGAGGCTTAGAGAGAAGTTTGAGAGATAAAGAATGGGTTTTTTTGTGTGGGGAATGAAGTAACCCTCGCACCACTATTTATAGCTGAATTTTGGCTCAACTCGATGATTTTTGGGCCTCCAACTCATCGAGTAGGTGCCAAGTGTCACCATTCTGGTGGAGGACAAGTAGTGGCCTATATTATGCCACGTCACCTTTTGCAGTAGCACCCTGCCGACTTCTAAACCTCATAACTTTCTCATACAAGCTCCGTTTCCAACATTCTTTATATCCGAACATAGGTATTGACAAGATCTTTTAACCTCATCGGCTAATTCTTGATCGATTTTAAATTTAATAGTATGACAAGATTACACTGTTAAACGACCGTGTAAAATTCATAACTTCTACATGCGGACTCCGTTTTCGTTTGTCTTTTTATCGTTGAACTCTTATTAATGAGATCTTCAATTCTCATTTAGGTTGCGTCAACTAAAATCGATCGATATAAAATTCGAATTCTGGGTTGGGCACTACTATGCTAAATCTTAGAAAAATCATAACTTCCTCATACGAAGTCAGATTTGAACATTCTTTTTATACACGTTCTCGGTTTAACGTATACTACGACTTTCATTTAGATCAATAAGGCTAATAAGTAATTTATCAAAAATTTAGTTTTTACGTTACGCGGTGTCGTGTCGGTTTTGCCGTAAAACTTTGGCGGGCATAGCTTCTTCGTTATAACTCGGATTTCGGCGTTCTTTATGTGTACGAATCCCTTGTGACATATATTATAACCTGGTTAAGATTATTTATTCTAAATAATATTTTATTAAAACGTGATTTTTGATGTTTATCGTCTTTAAATTGACTAGCCCGAATCTGCGGGTGTTACAAGGTGTCACATCCGACGCTACCATGTGTCCCCAAATTCCACGTGTAGTTGAAATTCGATGCGTGTTTTTTTTGTGATTCGGAATAGGTGTGCCGCATCTTTTAAAGAGGCGTTCCACATCTTTTTGACTCCTTATCATTAATTTCCTACCGATGACTTTATACTTTAAACTAGGCGAATGCCCTCGCGTTGCGCAGAAACACCTATATAGTTGAAGTCTTTAGAAATATATGTTTTCTTAAATGTAACAATAAGGTTGTCATTAAATTTGACATAATAATTCGTATACTAAATTGATATAATATATTGATTATTTTGACTTGTATGATAATATATACATCTATTATAACTGCATACTCTCAACCGTTTGAATGACCTTTTACCGCGAGTTATACATGAATAAAATTAAATATATTATATGGTTTAATGTTATTTATAATTGTTGTTATAGTTAATTTACTTTTTTTTAAATTTATTTGCTTAATATTTTATTTTCTATCATTATAATTATTTAAAACATCAAACATTGTTTTTTGATTTTAAGGGTAACAATATCATTATTTATAAAGAGTTATTTTTAATTACTATTATTGTAAGTTATTTTAAGCTACTTATTTAAAAACTTTTAATGATTATAAAACTATCTTTATTACAATTTAGTTTTTTGCATTTATCACTATAAATTATCACTTTTAACTCTTTACAAAATATTCTTTGGTTTTTTTTGTGGAACTAAAATTTATAATTAAGTTGACACTATAATATTATATTTAAATTAACAATTTAAGTATTTTTTCCAAAGTGTTCAAAAGTTGTAGCTTTAAACTGATAATAGTTTACACACAAAAACTTTTTAAAACTAATAAATTAAATATAATATGTTAAAAGTTAAAGACATAACTTTACAAATAAAAATAAATATATTATTTTAAAATTGAAACTTAGTTTATTTATGATTACATTTTAGCTTTGGTATTTATTTAACATTATTAACAAACTTATAATCATTATTAAAAAGACACTACAACTTATTACTTTTAAATATTTACAAAATATTTTTTGGGTTGTGTAACGACCCAAAAATCACGACTAAAAATTTCTTATAAAACATTACTAAAACCATATTTATAAAAACCGTATGATAAGTCATAACATAGTTTCCGAGTATCAATTCAAAACATAATCTTATTATCAGAGTAAAACATTCCCAGGCTAACTGACTAAGGTGTGTGCGATGCAACCTCTCCGAGCTCCTCTTTTGAAAACTGAGTACCTGAAACCAAAAACTGAAAACCGTAAGCACGAAGCTTAGTGAGCTCCCCCAAACTACCACATACCATACAAACATATAAAGCACATACTGGGCCTTGCCCACTGCATTGGACCGAGGTCCGGACTAATTGGGGCCTTGCCCCCTGCATCAGACCAAAGTCCGGAAACTGACTGGGACCTTGTCCCCTACATCGGACCGAAGTCTAGACTAACTGGGGCCTTGCCCCCTGCATCGGACCGAAGTCCGGAAACTAACTGGGACCTTGTCCCCTGCATCGGACCGAAGTCCGGACTAACTGCATCGGACCGAAATCCGGAACTAACTGATCAAAGCATAACATAAACATATCAACTAGCATGAACACACATATACTGCATACTGCATCGGGCCGTAGCCCGAAACACATAACACATAAATCCTGTCCGAACCACGAAGGCATCAAACATACTAACTACTGCATCGGACCAAAGTCCGGAAACTAATTGCTAGCTAAACGGGCCGACATTGTTGTGACATCCCCAATTTTCACGGCCAGAAAAGACCGATTTTGTTTATGCTTTATAAAAATCAGAGTACTTCATTTCATAAAAATGTTGCAGAATTTGTTCCCAGAAAAACACAATAAATACGTTATCAAAACATTTTCAAAGAAACGCATTTTATTCATTTTAAAATGTTTGGGATGTCATCGTCAATACAGAAACATAAGCATAAACGGAACTTACATTTATTTACACTAGTGATCCACATCTCTTTAATCTCTCAGTGTAATGTGACTTCGTATCAACACCTGTGATATAAATAAACTGAGTGGGTCAAGTTGGGAAACCTGGTGAGTACATAGGGTTTTCAACCCACAATATTATAACTATTATGTTTAAACAATCAAACAATCAACCCAATTACCGATCCCCATTATCTTCTTTACTCTTAAGGATTTAACCTAAGAGTCATCTATTCAGCATTCGTTTATTCCGAAGTCCCTTACTTCCAGGGTTATAGGACTGGCACTAAGTCTATAGCTACCAATGTTCGTTCGTAAAGCACTAATTCCATAGCTGCTATAGTTTATTCATTGGGTACTAAATCCATAGCTACCAGTGTTTATCTAATAGGTACTAAGTCCATAGCTACCAATTCCCAGCAGGTACTAAATCCATAGCTACTGGTGTTTGTCCAATAGGCACTAAGTCCACAGCTGTCGATGTTTATTAGACATTAAGTCCATAACTTCCAATGTTTACTCACATCATCTTTTATCTCTCACCGTTCATCTACCCATGTCATACCCAACATATTCGTATATATAAAATACGTATACAGTTTAAATCCTTTAAAACATGCATAAAAATGTTCATCCAGTATAGACAGCAAGTACTCAAATAATATGCACACTTAGCATGTAATTTATATAAAATACTTCATATCTATGTGTAAGATGAAAGTAACTATGCACTCACCTGAAAAGTGGTGAGTCGGCACTCGGACAGCACTTCGTTACTCTTAAAACAATTATCCCTTGACGAAACCTAGTATCATTACCACTAGAGTTTAGTCTAACGCTTGACGAGACTAATTTAATAGTCTAGCTATTATTACTATTATATAAGCGTTAAATAACACTCAATATAACTCATAATAATAGCCCAAATAACTATTTTAAGGTCCTAATAATTTTACTATAATTAAATAAAATCTATATTAAATATACTATAGGCGTAGCTCACTTACAACGGGTTTTTATTAAAAATCGGGCTTCGCTGGAGCAGCGTTTCCGAGCCGAAAGCTTTTCTTCTCAGAGCCATCGGGCGCTCCGGGGCTTTCTTCTCATGATAGGGAGGTTCCCTAGACTTGGGAGGGGTTTAGGGAGGTTAGAGAGAAGTTAGAGAGAGAAAGAAAGGTTTGAAGGTGTGAGGAAATTATGAAGAGTTCATCTTTTATTTATAGGAATTGTATAGTAAATTAGTCTCCAAGCTTCGTCCGTAACTTTTTCATACGAGCTCCGTTTTTGTCTGTCTTTTTACCGTTGAGTTCCTATTAATGAGATCTTCAGCTCTCATTTAGACCTCGTTGGCTAATTCTCATTCTATCTCGGATTTAAAAAACTGTATCGAATTCGCCGCGCTCGAAAAGTAGAGACTAAGCTTCGTCTATAACTTTCGCATACGAGCTCTATTTTTGTCTGTCTTTTTACCGTTGAGTTCTTATTAATGAGATCTTCAACTCTCATTTAGACCTCGTTGGCTAATTCTCATTCTATCTCAGATTTACAAAATTATATCGAATTCGTCGCGCTCGAAAAGTAGGGACTAAGTTTCATCCATATCTTTCGCATACGAGCTCTATTATCGACTTTCTTTATATCCACGCGTTGGTATTTACGAGTACTACAACTTTCGTTTAGATCCCGTCGGCTAGTTCTCACTCTATCTCTGATTTACAAAACTGTATCGAATTCGCAACGCTCGAAGAGTAGGGACTAAGCTTCGTCTATATCTTTCGCATACGAGCTCCGTTTTCGACTATCTTTTTATCGTTTAACTCCTATTAACGATATCTTCATTTATCATTTAGATTATTTTGGCTAAAAATCGACCGATCTAAAATTCAGATTTCGGGTTGTGCATTGCTATGCTAAATCTTAGAAAAATCATAACTTCCTCATACGAAGTCAGATTTGAATGTTCTTTTTATGCACACTATCGGTTTAACATATACTACGACTTTCGTTTATATTGCTAAGGCTAAATCTCGCACTATCGTAAATTCACTATTTACGCCTCCCGGTATCGTGTCGGTTCCGTCGCGAAACTTCGACGGGTCATAACTTCTTTGTTATAACTCGGATTTTGATGCTCATTATATGTACGGAAACCTTGTAACATATACTAAAACTTGGTTGAGATTATTTATTCTTAATAATCTTTTGTCAAAAAGTCATTTTCGACCCCTATTGCCTCTAAATTGACTAGCTCGGATCTACGGGCGTTACAATTGTGGCCTTAGACCCATTCCTACTGGAAGGATACTCACCTGAACTGCTAAGCTCTGCTAATAACCCTCTGGCTGCTAACCGACAACCCTCTGAGTCGCTGATCCTCTAGCTCTTCGAGCTACCAATATCAATATGACACTTAGTCTGACAATCCTCCAAAAGTCAACTAAGTCAACTCTGGTCAAAGTCAAAGTCCTGGTGACAGTCAACCTTCAAGGTTGACCCTACTCGCCAAGTTAGCCTACTGACTCGCCGAGTTCATAAGCTCAGAAACCCCTTTCATTCGCGACTCAACTCGCCGAGTCAGACCATGACTCGCCGAGTCTACTGATTTCCGAGTTCGGTCCTATCCAACTCGCTGAGTCTTCACTCAACTCACTGATCTGAGTCTTAATTAGAAGGGTTTGGGGTTTCGCGACTTGACTCACGGAGTCCAAGGCAATCTTCAACAGACTCGCCGAGTTGTTCTTCCAACTCGTCGAGTTCCTGCCTATCTTCATCCAACTCGCCGAGTCCACCCATGTGACTCGCCGAGTTGCTACGTGATTTAAGTCTGGTATCTAGCCCGACTCACCGATCATCTCCCAGAATCGCCGAGTCCTTTCGTGTATTCTCATGATCTCGAGTCACAGAGCTACTCCTTTGCTCCAAACAATAGATCTGGGTTCCTATAGTCCATTAGCAACATAAAGTTGCTACCTTTACGTGCTTCTTGTCTCATAATACCAAAACCAAGCTAGAAAGGAACTTAACTCATGGGGAATGGCTTTTGCATAGCAACTAAAAAGGCTTTCTGCATCTTTGGTCCAAATAGAGCTCAGATATGGAGTTTCAACTCCAAATCTAACTTGTGCACCCACTTTCATCACATACTCTCAAAGAAACCCTAAAACTCCATGAAAGATGGATCTAGGAAGGAGAAAGCCAAGGATAATGATTCATTACCTCCAAATGCTCTAAAAAGTTCCACCAACTCTGGATCCAGGGCCTCCTCTTGCACCACTATGAATCTCTTCTCTTCCAAGCTCCAAATTACTTCACCAAGGGTAGATATGGTGGCTAGGGTTTGGGGTTCTGGACTATAGGGGCCGCAAATGAGCCCTAGGGAAGAGAATAAGATGCTTAAATAGGGTACCAAGTCCCTGAATTAGGGTTTCCCAACCCAGACCAGACTCGTCGAGTCCACTTGCCGACTCGCCGAGTCGGTCACTTACTTTACACCCGGATCCTGCTCCGACTCGCCGAGTTCATCCCTGGACTCGACGAGTTGACCCTCTTTAACATATGGATTTCCTTTTCTTTCTTGACCTTTCTGATTTCGGGTTACAGGTTGTTTATGTTAAATTAAAATTTATATTTAAGTTGACCCTGTAATGTTTTATTTGAATTAATAATTTAAGTATTTTATACAAATTGTTCCAAAATTGTATCTTTAAAATGATAATGGCTTACATCCAATAATTTATCAAAACTAATAAATTAAGTATAATATTTTAAAAGTTAAAAAACATAACTTTATAAGTAGAAGTAAAGATATTATTTTAATATTGAAATTTAGTTTATATATGATTACACTTTATGTTTGATATTTATTTAACCTTATTAACCAACTAATAATTATTATTAGAAAGAAATTAAAAAGTCATAAGAGTTTCAAATGAATGTGGTGAAAGAAAAATACATGTGAGTTTCAAATGAATATGGTGAAAGGAAAAATGTTTCCTTTATAAGTATATATAGATTTGATTTTCTTACTAAAAAGGAAATTTTTGATGGTTGTTATATGTTCCATATTTTAAGAATGAGTTTATGTGTCTTCGACACATGCGTTAATTGAACGCAATAGATAAACAATAGGCGACCTGATATATTAATGATTTTAGAGTAAATAATCTACTATCGTATGGGACTCCAACCAATTTGGTTAGTCAATGAAGCCCAAGACCTAGCCTTAAAGGTAAAGAGATTGATGTTGGGATCCTCATACACTCTTCAGAGCTGCACAAGTGAGGCACCCTATTCTACAAACTCGATAGTTTTTCCCAACCACCAATCTGATTGAGCACCTACAACGCAAATTTTTTTATACATTTTTAGATTGAAAACACAATTATAAAAGGTCATAGGATCCACATTTTATTTATAAATGTTGTTGTGCCTTTTTGGAGAAGGGCATGTAGTGAGTTTTGCAAGAAGATAATAACTTTTCTTTAAATAGTTGTGATTTTCTCATTTGATAGTTGATGAATAGACATAATTTTTTGTTAACTTCTAATTTTTTTCATCATTTCTGTTAATTATTTAAAGAAAATCTATAAATTTAATTAGTCTCATTAAGTTTTTAATATACATACATGACTTTTTTGTTGAATATAAAAAAGGACTTTCCTTGGAAAATCGAAATCCCAAAATAGTAACATAAAACTAGGTAGGAAGGTTTTAAATATTTTTTTTTCTCAATCTCAATTTTAAAAGGATGAAAGTTATTGCTAATGCAACTTACACATCCAATTTCAAAGTTTGCATTAAATTTTGATGAGTTTAAAAAAATAGGCGAAACTGTAAAAATGGTCATTGTGATATGTATTTTTTGGGGTTTTAGTCCAAACCCCGATTTTTTTGGCTTGATGGTCCTTTTGGTCATGTTTATACGTAGATTTGGTCCTTTGTAAATTGAAATGACTGTAATGCCCTTCTGATATATTTTTGATGTTTTTTCTATTTAATTTAAATGAAAAAGAAAATAAATAATTAATTTGGGTCCACATATCTCTCTCTCTCTCTCTCTCTCTCTCTCTCTCTCTCTCTTCGATGCAAACCCATTTACGATCCAACCCTTGTTCATAATTGATTCTAGCATTAGAGATGCAATTTCTTTCTTACAAACATTTGATTCCACCATCAAAGATCCAACCCTTGCATTTTTTTTATTTCTTGCCTTTACCGATTGTGTGAGACACACACTGAAGAAGATGAACATGAAACTAGAATCCTGTGCAGGCGGTATGACAATACGAAAAACAACCCAAAATCGAAACTCAAAGGATCCAGGTTAGCCATAGTAGACCTTTGAACCCATCATCTCATTTCCCTATTCTCTGGCCAACATCCCACTCAGAAATCAAAATCAAAAATTCAAAACTTATAGCAATCTAGATCAATTACAAAATTCAGATACAAAAATCAAACACAAACCCTAAACCAAAATTAGAAGAAGAAGAAATCAAACTATGCCATAATCGAACTCAAAATCAAAGATAATACAAAAATAATTACCCCAAACCAAAAATTTGATGAAACCTAATGATAGAATCCCAACAAAAAATCTGATTGTGTGAATCGAAAATGCTGGAGATGGCAATTTTTTTACACATGGGCTAAAATCAGATGCACGTAGAAGATGAAGGTCTCACACACAAAGAATCCAAAATGATATCAATTTCTTCATTATATGTCTCCCTGTGTTTCTATGATTTGATTTTTAGTATGTATATGTGTGTTTTGTTGCAGGGGAAAGAGAGGGAGAGTGAAGGGGGTGGCTGTTGGTGGTGGGTTCTTTCTTTGATGGTGGTTGGTCTCCATCTTCTCCATTGAATCTGAAATTGATGGGTATGTGTGTGTGTGTTTATCCATGTAAACATGCGGTAGAATTCTTCAACCCACAGTGAACAAACCAAATTTACACCAGATCCAACCCAAATTTGACCACCTGAATAGAACACCAAATTTGCAAAAGATGATGAATAGGGATAAGCGCTCAGTTTCAATTTGCAAGATACACACGATTCACAGATCATAAAATCACAAACGAAACTAAATCCCAAATGAAATTAGGAGTCCCGAGTGTTGGATGAGGATGGTGTCTATGCTGATGGTTTTCTGAGGCAAAAAGATCTTTGATGGACGTTATCAATGTAGAGATCGGTGCTCTCTTCCAAGTGAGAGAGAAAGATGTTTAAGTGTGTGTGGTCTTTTAGTTTTTATAAGAGAGAGAGAGAGAGGCCCTATCTTTATTTAATATATAAAAATACTTATACATAAAAAGAAAATGAAAAATAAATCTAATAAAGACAATTTAGTCATTTCAATTTTACGAGGGATCAAATCTGTATACAAACATAGAGAAAATGATCACGAAGCCAAAATAATCGGAATTCAAACTAAAACAAAAAAAATACATACAACAACGACCATTTTTATAGTTTTGTCATAAAAAATAAAGGTCAATGAAAAGTAAAATCATGATGGCCCAATCCATTTAATATGATCTGTGATGCCTTTATTCCAAATAAACATATCAAGTTGATTTACTTGATAAGACAAGCATTTACGTATGTATAACATTGCATTCAGATATTATCGACCCAAAGTTGAAAGTTCATATTGAGAAGAAAAATCCCATTAATTCTGACAACACACTGCAAACCGACTCAAAGGAAAATATTTTTACTTAAAGGTACATCCTTAAGCCTGCTTCTTCTTCTTCTCATAGTACTGATAGTTGTTCTGAAACTCCAAGATCCCCCAAACCACCTGCCAGAATCCCATCTCTGGCCACAAAGCTTTCGGGGAATACAAGAAAGAGTTGGTGGTTTGCCACAACAGAAAGTTGCTTAACCTTGTCTCGCCGGAGCTCCTCACTAGAATATCAGGATCCGGAGCCACTCCCATGTACATATGCTTCTCAAGATCCACCACTTTGATCACCGATTGACCACCATGATTTATGTCACTATTCATGACACGTATGCTATTAGCCTCACTTTTTTCTTGACAAGCTTCGTGGATTGCTCGTGGGATTTCATGGGAAGAAGTGTATGCAACACATACTAGGAGATATGTGCGTGAGTTCTTAGCGGTGGCTTCCATGGCCTTCTCAGCAGCAATCCTTACGGGTTCATATAACCTATCGAGATCGCCAATAAACAAGACTCTAACGCCATATTGGTTTATAAGAGTAAGTTCATTTAGAAACCCTTCGATCTTTTCTTGCATCAAATCCATTACGTATTGGACTTCATCAGGGCGTCGATTGAAATTGTCGAGGCTGAATGCATAGATGGTGACATACTTAACTCCTATCTCGTAGCAGTATTTTAGGACTGCCATGAGTGCGAAAAAACCGGCTTTGTGACCTGCACCTTCCGTGAGCTTCCATTTCTTGGCAAACCTTCGGTTTCCGTCGAGGATGAAGGCGATGTGTTCTGGAATCGGGCGTGAAGAAATGACACGAAATATGAGTTTTCTTAAGGTGTGGTTTACGCCTCCAAGGAGCTTGCTGATCGTACCATTTGATCTTTCGTCTTCCGCTTGTTTCCTGTCAATAACAAGTTAAAATTGCACTTAGATTAATTCCAATGTAGATCTAAACCAATAGGAACGACATAAAATTAGATAAGGCTTTGAATTTTCTAAGAAAGAGAAATATTCTAATAAAATTTTGAAATTTCCAAGTGTAATATGAACATAAAAGTCATGGACGTACTCATTGCGTCTGAAATTTAGTTCATTTGAAAATATGGAAACTCGATTATCTTGGATGAAGTTAAAGTGCCAAATTCTCAAATTGTTAAATGATGATCAATTTAAACATAAATATAGCAATTTGTAATCTTAAAAGCAAATCTCCAAGAAAAGTCCTAAAACTTTGCCTTAATTTATGAAAAAATCACAAACTAAAATTTGTTTACAAAAAATGAATTATCAGTAAAAATAACGATTTGACCCATTTTTCCTGGTTTATCGGTTTCATTAAAGTCTCATTATTTTATCCTAATTTACGAATAAGTCTCAAACTAAAATTTAGTGATGATTTAGAATTTTTCTTCATGTAACATATATTTTATCGATTTGATTGCTGATTTAGACACGTAGTCATTAAACTAGTTGATAAGATGGATACGATGAATTATATAATACTACATTTATTGTAAAATTTGATATTCATCTCATTGGCTTATTTATGACTATGTATCTAGGTCAGCAATAAAACCAATAAAATGCGTGTTTCGAGGAAAAAAAAGCAGGAAATGAGCTGGCGTCTTATGACCCTGGATTCAGATGTCGATCATCAGATCTCTGTTTTCTTCACTGTTTCTGGACTCGGTGATGGATCGAAATATGGCAAGAGTCCCTTGAGACTCGAAGTGGGTGTCGTCTCTTCCTATGCTTCTTCTTCATGCATCCTTCTCTCTTCCTTTGGGATATTTTTGCTAATTTGTTGGATCGAAGTGCAGGTAAAAAATAGAATAATAGTGCTAGTCTCTTACCCCTTTGTGTGTGCATCTATGTATTCAGTGTTCTTATTTTGTTTGTTTCTTTTCTTTTTTGCGCAGGTAAGGGTTGGTGATGATGGTTGTGTATGAACTAATATCCCTTAATGGCTGGATGAGGTTAATCGGTTGTAAGGGATAATGGTGATAGATAAATCATGGCAATCAAGGGAATGGAGAAAGGGCATGTATTTGGTTCCAGCTTGGTTATGGTAGTTGATTGATCGGAGATGTATTTCTTATAGGTTTTGTGGAGTGGAGATGAAGAATGGTTTGTGCTTTGGTAGTGAATTGAAATGAAGAATAAGGATAGTGTTTGGTTGTGTGATGGTGAAGATGACGAGACTGTCAAGTGCCGATAAGGTGGGTTTTTAGTGGTGAATTGAAGTTATAATCAGGAAAGGGGGAATTGTGTTGTTGAATTTGATGGTTGGATGGTGGTTCCCAGTGAAGAACGTGGAGGATAGCGATGATGTTGATTAAAGATGATGGAGAAAGAAAGAAGAGAGAATATAGATAGGAAAAAGGGTGGGTAACTTGTTTGTTATTTAGATGACATGGTTATCAAAAATTAATTATTAATGTCACATCAGCACTTAGCTATCGGGTAAGCTGTTGAATTCCAGCAAAATGACTTAATTCATAGGTTATAAATGAGTTTAATGGTCTATTGAGCAAAAAAAAATTAGTGATCAAATTGGACAAACTGAAAAAGTTCATTATGCTAAAGTGACATTTTTCCTTTAAAACTTTACTTAATAAATGTAAAATTGATTGTTTTTCATGAATTCCTTTAATTATATTTTCATTAACTATATCACTTTTATAGAATAATAATCAAATGTAAAATCTATTTAGAAGCCACTCCTCATAAAGTAGTCAAATCTAAAAAAATGGCATATGAAGACATTTTTGGATATAGGTCCTATACTCCTATATATAACTAAAGGGTTTTGTTTCAAAAACTTATGATAATTTCTTTTCACTTTTTATGGATAGAAAGGTGATGTATTCAAATATTTATCTTGTTTTAGTAAGATACTACCTTCCACTTGTATATATATTTATATATATTTAAAAGAGATTTTTAATATATGTCAATTTTAAACACCAAAATATCATATTCGCTCGACTTAATCTCTTAATATCATATTTATCCTTTGTAAAACTTCAAACTATTATATTTGCTCAAGTCTTTTTTATAATGTTTTTAGTAGTTTATAATCATTTTTTATATCTTGGAATTATTATAATAATTAAAATTTTTAACTATATTATCTCTACATCTATAATAATAGAACAATCATTTCTAAATTGTTGGAATGTTGCTTTCTTGACAAACAAAATATTTCATCTTTAACAATGTATATATGATATTTTTGATGTTTAATAAGGGTATATACGAAATTCCTCCTATAATTAACTATATACAAAGAACTCATAGTGTTACAATATTCAGCTCGATGCAGGTGAAAAGAATCATTCAGTTAATTGTTAAGAGATCATATATATATATATATATATATATATATATATATATATATATATATGTATATATATATATATATATATGTATGTATATGCACGATTAATATTTCGAAACAGAACTTTAAAAATGATAAAATTTATGATCACAACTACATATAGAAACTTGAAACATACATTTGCGATTCTCTTTTTTGCCACGTGTCACATGTTTAACGATGTCAACTTTTTTTTTTTCTTTTTTTTTTTGCCATAACATTTTTTAATTTGTATAAAAAATAAAAAAATTAAAGTTCTTAAAATTTAATTCAAACCAACATAATATTTTATATTTTTTTAAAAAGAATATTATTATTTGTATTATAATAAAACAAAAAAATCAGTTGTCTTCAAATGTAATAATTTTTTTTGATTTTTCTATTAATAATATTAACAAGTTTGTATAAAAAATAAACTTTTTAAATGTTCCTACATTTATTTGGTTAAGAGTTTTTTTTTTTTTTTTATAATTTTTAAACAAAATATTTCTTAATTTTTTAAACCTTTTTTTTGCTCTCCCCTAATTGTTTTATACTTTCAGCCAACATCGTAATAATAAAAAAAAGCTCCGTAAAAATCTTTATGCTTTGGCTAAGTAACCGATTTAGTTGTTATATATATTTTTTTATTCAATTAAGAACCAAAAACTATGAATTATACTCAATTTGATATTTTTATCCGGTCAACAGATTATCAAACTTTTAAAAATTATATTTTTGGTCTAGATTTTAAATTTTATTATAAATTTGGTTCAAAATTTACACTTTTGTTTCAAATTTCTTGTTTTTTTTTTTGCAAATTCATCCTAAATTTTAATTTTTACATCTTTTTACAAATTCATCCTAAATTTTAATTTTTACATCGTTGTTTTCAAAATTTTATTTGGAATCTGTTTTCTTGATCCAAAATAAAGCCGTAAAAGAAGATATCCAAAAAAAATTAAAATTAAAATTCAAAGTGTGTGCAAATAAAAAGAAAAAAAAAAGGTGCATGTGTGATGCGTGTGTAACAAAAAAATTGCATGTGAGACACACATCCTGTGTGTTGTGTGTGTTTATTTTGTGACACAAAGACAGTAACAAAAGATCAAAAAGATGTACATGCAATGCAAGTGTCACAACATGCCAGGGGTTTCATGATGGGTGTAGATGCTACGTTATTATATACAATATTTTTGTTTTAGTGGACATTATTATACTCTTTGAGTGTTTTCTTGTAGTGTTTTAACTTCTAACTTGTTTAAGTAACTAAAGAATGGAGCTTGATTATACAATAAATGAATTTTACGTTAATGCTTAATTGTTCATCAGTTCATTGTGAATTTATACTAAAGACTTTTAATCTCCTTTTTATTTGAGACTGATCACGTAGAGTAAATTGTTAATGTTTAATCATAACCTTTTTTTTGGTTAATACTAAAACATTAATTCTTTTATTTGATTAATTTTTTATATAACGAAAAAATGTTAGATTTTCGGATATCTGATTTGGTATCCGAAATTTTGGATATCAAAAATTCAGATATCCGAAGTTTCGGATACTAACTCGGATACCAAAATTTGCTAGCCCAAATTTCGAAAATCTGATTTTAAACACCCCTAATAGGCTAATAGAAAAGAGACAAAAGAAAAGGAGAATACACAATGACACATTTGAGAAAAAAAAAAGACTTCATAAAGTTATATGAAAGTGTGAAAACGTTTAATAATTTGGAAAACAAGTTTAAAACTTTGTAAAAAAATTATATAAAAAGATTATCTCTTAGTAAGAATAATAAATAAAGTTATAACAATGATATGAAACAAATTAACAGATGAAATTTTCTAATATACGCATATATCAATTATTAATTATGAAAAATCTTATCATAATTAAATATTAAATATTATAATTATACATAATTCTCTATAATTAACGTATTTCAAATTTTTCAATAAAAAGTATTCCATATAATTAATGTATTTGGCGTTTGACATATTAGAAAATCTTTATCATTAAGTTGAAGAGAACGACGACACACTCAAGGGATGGTATATCATGAAAAGAGGAAAGAAAAAGATGAGAGAAATAGAGAGAGGGAGTCGCACAACTCAAACCGCACACCCCAAATCACATAAAAAAGACGGTGTTTACTACGATAAAACATATCATAAGACTTTTACCGCATTCTTTTCCCACTAATTTTAAAAGTTAAAACATAAATAGAAAGATATTTTATCTTTCTCAAATAAACAAATAACCTTTGATTATAGTAGAAGTTTAAAACATAAAAGTGTGATTATTCTCTCTCCATCATTGTACACATTTTTTTATGCGATCTTATGTTTTCACCTTCATATCGGAGAGGAAAACGAGGAAATATATGGGTTTTTTTAGCTTCTAGATATAAAAAAGGTGGATTTCTTGGGAAAAAAGCATAACTTCATATTTTAATTAGAGTAAACTACCCTATGTTTAGGGTAATTTGTACGTTTGGTTTCTAACTTATTTTCTTAACTCGGAAGGTTTCTACTGTTTGTTTTTATTACGCGTTTGGTCCTTGTTTTACCTAAAAAGACTATTTTTCCCTTGATTTTTAATTTATTTAAATAAACACACCCCAATCCCAACCCTCTTACCTTACCTTACCTACTCCGTCATTTTTCTTATTTAAATAATAGTTTTTTTAGGTAAGACATGAACCAATCGTGTAACAAAAACAAAAATAGGGACCAAACGTATAACAAAAATAAACAGTAGACACTTTTCGAGTTAAAAAAATAAGTTAGGGACCAAACATACAAATTACTCAAACCATAGGACCATTCGTGTAATTTACTCTTTTAATTATTCTTATCTTTTAGAAAGATTATAAATTATTGAATTTATATTTGTAATTTTTTTTTTAAACCACAAACGAATTAAGTGGAAGTGTACTTACAATATTAAATTCTTATCTATAGCTTCTTAGTATTTAGTATTTTCCATAACTAGGTATATGATACGTATCTTTTCAGGTCCAAACAGATCTTTCTGGCTAAATGGACCGGAAATACTGTTTGATTTGCACAAAAAATGGATCTTTCCCGGTAAGATATGTTTTTCCCACAAAGCCCCAAATTCATATCTTTCTGGCTGAATGGGCTGGAAAGATAATTATACACCAAACCCTGCATCTTTCTTTATTGGATTATTAATTTTTTTAAATAACTTTTTTAAATTTATTTTTTATTGAATTATTTTTTTCATCATTCAGTCACTCAAATGTACAATCAAACAGCATGATTTCTTTTCCAGTCAGAAAACTTTCGCAGACAGCACTTCTCTCAGACAGAAACTATCAAATGAAATCTTAGCTTTTTCTGGGACATAACCATTAGAACGTAAACTTTCTTTTTTTTCTTCACAAGTGAGTGAATTGGAAGAAAACAATTGTTTTAAGGTAGCTATTGTAATGAATTGTGTTAAAAAAATAAGTTATATTTACGGTTGCAACATATAAAAACACACACAACACAACAACACAACGAAAAATTAAAAAAAATAAAAAGAAATATAGAATAGGTTAAATATGTTGAATACTATTCAAAGCTTTCAAATAGTTACAACCTTTTAATTTTATTTTTATTACTACTTGAATAATATTTAAAAACTTAATAGTTGTTAGAATCTGGATATGAAATAGGATCATATGGTAATTTGGATATGGATTTTGATTGATTTAGTAAATTACCTTCTTTCATTAATATTTCAACCCTATATGTATGGATTCACAAAAATCAATCGGTGATAACCAATCAACTCACTTTCGACTTTAGCAAAATCAAAAGTCATAATCACATAAAGTATGGGAATTGTTTTTATTTGTGAGTCTACAATTTTGAAGTTTCACTTGTATTTATATTTACAATGTGGACAAGGTTGATGAAAATGGTTTTTGAGAAGCTACAACCTTTTATCTAGGTTTAAGCATAGTTTGGTTGTGGAATCAATGAACTTACTCTCTATTAATGTGTTAGTCTGAAACATTGCTTTCCACTACATTCCACTGACAAGGGTTCTTCCCTTGGACCCGACAAGAGGCACAACCCTATTGATATCCGACTTTTTTTTTAATGTCAAAGATTAAACTCGTCTTATATATAAGTGTGCACTTCACACCTTCAAACTTGTATTCGGTCATAATATAAAAACACGATGATGGATCATACAAACCAACCCGAGCATTAAATCAAATACTCTTTGCCACTTATTTGTAGACCTAGACACTTTGAGGAACTATAGAACAAACCAATCAAAATTTATAAATAAAAAGAATAGAAACATCTTGAAAAGGTGATTATGGCACTTGGTCACAATCAAAATAACAATCCTTTTTAAGAGCATTTTCAATCTTATTTCAAACCCTATCTTTTATTCCGTTATGAAATTAAACGATCTCCAACTCTATTTTATTTGGGACTACATTTTGGAGCAAATGAATAGTAATACTCAAAATATGGAGTATTTACTATTTTTTTACTCCAAAATAGATTTATATTTTATTTGTCAGTTTTAGTTCTCATATTTTAGGTTTATCAATTTCAACTTTATTTTAATTAACTTGCTATAATTTAAATTATATTAGAAAATCATAAATATAAAATTTATACTTATGTATCGAATTCATATAAAATTTTATAAATATGTAAAAAAAACTAATAAATTGAAAGGTCTTTTTAACAATCTTTATAAGTTTAAAGAAAGAATATACTAGAAATATATTCTTTGATGTAAAAAATGGAGTATAGATGAAATGAAATACTATTTGTTTCATTTTTAGTCTATTTTGAAGTAAAAAATAAAAAAATAAAGATATGTTGAAGATGGTCTATGATCATTTTTACCAATATATATATAGAAAACCAAAAGAAAAAACACATTAATACTTGGAACAAAGTTCTTAAGACTTACAGCGAGGTGTCCGTTGCAATGATTGGATCCAATTCCATATTGGTTCAACAAAAGAGAATGCTTAATCTGTTGATCAAAACATCCAGATCGATCAAATATAGGCCTACACCCATACAAAGGATAAATATAAATAAAGTAAAAACGTCTGAAACAAAACATATTTTCGAGTCTCACCCTATTGGCCGATTATGTATTTGAGGAAGTAGGAAAGAGAGTGACAGAAATAATTAAGTATAAGATGCTAATTATGTGGAGAGATTTAGCAGTGGCTTGCTCCCACAACACTTTTTATAGCAATGGAATGGAATCGAAGAGAAGTATACAGGTTGTGCACTGGAGTCTTGACCACTTTTCCTTTGCAAGATACTTTATATTTGACATTTTGCAAAAAAGAGTTGCTATCTACGCTCTTTTTTAGAGGTGTAAATAGTTGCCCATCGTAGGGAGGGATTTTCTATCTAATAGTTAGCCTTTCACTTTTATTTATAATCATATTTATTTCATGGTGGCCTCTCCTACAATTTTTAAGAAATAAAAAAAAAAAGCAATTTACATTTTTTTATGGGTTTGCATAAGTATTTTTGGCTACAACCTTTTTTAATATTTTTTTATATGCTTATATTATATGGTATTATAACAATCTGAAACAACACGAACAAATGCTTGTTCATGTTCTTTCGTTTAAATTAACCGAACAAACGAATAAATGTAAACGGTTAATGAACAAATTTTCTTGTTCATGTACATTTGTTTTACAAATTACTTCGTTCGTGTTCATTCATTTATGTTCGTCAAGGTGTTCATTAACGAACAAATATGAACATAAACAAACATAAATGAAAAAAAACCATAAAAGTTAACCATTAACACTTCTTATATGTTGGTCGTACTTACCGGTTCCACTTCTGATATTTTACAAAATCTAAAAACGTAAAATTTAAACCATTTTTAAAAGCTTCACTTTCACTCCTACCAGTTTTATTATATATATATATATATATATATATATATATATATATATATATATATATATATCCAAACATAAACGAATGAATATAAATATCCAAACTTAAATAAATGTTCATGGAGATAAATGAACGAACAAAACAATTGTTTGTGTTTGATCGTTTAACTAAGCGAACTGAAAATCTTGTTTGAATAAACGTAATGTTGAATTTTATAACTCAGAGTATAGTAGGGGTGTGCATGGGTCGGTTTGGGTCGGTTTTGGACTCAAACCCAACCCAACCCATAAATGGTCGGTTTCTGGTTTTTAGAACCCAATAGGATCGGTTTCTGGTCGGTTCGGTTTCTTGGGTTCTGAGGTCGGTTTGGGCGGTTTTTCGGTTTCTTGGGTTCAACCCATACACTCACGGGTTCTGGGTTTAAACCCATGGCTTTAAGGTTTTAACCCATTTTCCATAAATGAAGCAACAAGTTAGATACTTCAAAAAATAACAAATTGAAGTTAAGTACTTCAAAAAATATGAGTCTTACAACAAATAGTCAATTACAACTTACAACTAAAGCCCAAATAGTCTATTACAACTAAAACACAATCAAGTATGGGTGGTTTTTCGGGTTGGATGGGTCGGTTTCTTGGGGCGGTTTGTCGGTTTTAAGTATGGGTCGGTTTCTTGGGTTGGATGGGTCGGTTTCTGGTTAGAAACCGAACCCGAACCCGATTTTTCGGTTTCTAAAAATATCAAACCCAAATCGTCGGTTTTGCTTCGGTTTCGGTTTTTTCGGTTTCGGCTTTGTCGGTTTTAATCGGTTTCTCGGTTTTTTGGTTTGGGTTTGCTCACCCCTAGAGTATAGGTAAGAAAACATAAAATAACGTAGTATAACACATCTTATTACAAAAACGTTTTAAAGTTTTACGAATTTATTCTCTTTTTATGAAACACAAACTTTCCAAAATTTTCAAAAATAACCAATCTTTTTAACTTAATATACCACAACATTGACCAAGAATATGATAAAACAAATGTTTTAAAAAACAGTTTTTTAGTTGAACCGATATCGTGACCGGTTTCCGGTTCGACTGCTTGTTTAATTGATTTCTATGTGTTTTTATTTATTTTAACCGGTTCAACCGGTTTAATTTAACGGGTTCAACCGGGTTTTTGTAAAACCTAGTTCATTTCGGTTCAAAAATAGACATAAAACCGATGTTAGTTGAACTGTTCATTGATTTTCGGTCCAACCGGTTCGACCAGTCGGTTCAAACCGGTTTTTAATATATTCGATAAAACCCTAACTAGAAAATACACGATAACATGTGAATTGCACCACTTTGTAAAATGTTCAACGTTTTGGGAATTGTTATCAAAACGTAACTAGATACTATTTTGCAAATTGCGTTAAAAATATTCTATGAAAATTAGTAATAGATGAATTAGTTATCGATATATCTAATTAGTATATATATATATATGTATATATATATATATATATATATATATATATATATATATATATATATATATATATATATATATATATATATATATATATATATATATATATATTAAAAGTGTTATATTATGTTAGTATCTTTTATCTTTTTTTTTTTTTTTCTAATCGGTGGTTTCCATGTTTCTTTGTCATCCAACGTGTTTCATCATTTTCCTTTGGTTTATATTTTTTTTCTTTTATTTTATTCTAAAATCTAAACCATTTTTTAACTTTGCACATCATAAGTATTTTTTCCTTACGTAATTAAATAATAAAATATTGCGCTCACTTTATCGTGATGAAATGTAAACTATACAATGAATGTTGTTTTTAAAATATTCAAAATCGGGTAAAAGTAAATAATTTTGTAATGAACAAGTGCAGCATGAAAAGTATAACGAATATTAATTAAATATTTATTATTTAATAATTATGGTCATCGCTTAAAAATCTTAATAAAAATAACCAGATTAATTCCACTACAACATGTGGTTGTGTGTCACTAGCGTCACGACTGATAATTTATTGTGTGACGAAAGTGTGTGTGGCCCTTTCAAAAGTTAAATACTCTTTGCGACGTCATGTGCCTTACAAGTTTTTTTTTTTTAATTTAAATAACTAAATACTCTTTAGGAACACATGTCATGTTGTTTATTATATAAAATACAAATTTTTTCGGTTTAAATCTAATTGTCTATATAAAAAAAAAATTATATTCTTCAATTTTTTCTATTTGCCTCATTTATGCGGTTTGCGTGTAAACTTTGGTAATACAAAACTTTTGTTTTTCCAAGAAAACTCACATTCACCTGTGTGACCAAAAGGCTAAAAAAACATTTCTTCTATCAATAATATCGTTATATGACTATATATAACACCAAATACACATATTGCAACGTTTTCATGCCTCAAATGATTAAATATGTATCATTCTAACATCAAAATAAATATTAAATTAATAAGACACCCTTTATATAAAACAGTTCAATAGATCAATATATATAAGAAAAAAATACAAGCTAAAAGGATGTTAAAGCAACGCTATAATAACCCATTATATAATTATAGGACCTACATTATATGATCGAGGGCACCACCTAAAAGTTAGAAACTTGAGAAATTGTTTCGATAGACAACAAGTACTTGAATCATAATTGTGACAACCAATGTATTTTGTTACCAAGTGTAGAACGTTGGTTGTAACAAATGTTTAATTAATGCAAACAACGATTCCCTTAGCATGTCACAACTTTGAAACTAACTCAAAACACATCTTAAAAACAGATTCGTGGGAAACTCTGAAGTAAAGACTAATATGTAGTAGATATCTATGGAAGCAATAAAGTTGGATTTAATTTTGTACTACTCACTTTGTGGTTGTCTGATGTAGCTTCAAATATAAAAACTTTGAGTTATAACCTGTATGTTACGAAATTTGAATCTAGATCGGGTTTTCAAATTAGGTCGAGTGAGATTTCAAACTGCATTTTATACCGGTTCATTTTGTAAGGGAGGGACATTTTTGTAAGTTGAATGAATTCAATAATTATAAAACTTTATGAGAAAATGAAGTGACATTTTCGATAGTTATTTGGTTTTCATTTAACCCTTTCACCTTTTACTTTTTTTTTGAGAGTGAAAAGGTATTGCGTTTCATTAAAACATATTTATACTAAAAATACATCATATATGGGCCTTTGGGCAATTATACAACATAATATGGGCTACACTAAGATCCGCTAACAAGTCCAAGTCCAACTGTAAGTACTCAAAGAGATGCATGTTAAAGATGTGTTTAACTAGGACCAAAGCCATTGTCAATTGATAAAAAAAAAATGTAATTTTTTTTGTTGAAACAAATGGAACACAAGATACGAAAACACTCATAAAATTCAAATTCTTAAAGAGTAACAAAGAAAAAAACAAAGTAGAGTTTTATTTGGATTGTTAAAGTCATTTGAGATGAAAAAAAAAAAAAAAAAAAAAACTAAAACAAAGGCAAGGTTCGGCATTGGGTTTCAAGAAGTCTAGCCCTATGCCTCTTCTTAAAAATATCTTGTCTGAATTTCTTGGTCTCTCTTTGGATATCCATGAACGGTTTCTTCTCTATCGTTTCCTTTTCACTTTCTATCATTTTTTGCCTTTCCACCACCGCCAAGGCGGCACCACCACCCCCACCGCCGCCCTTGTCCTCCTCTTGCTGTCGCTTTACCTCTTCCTACATATTTCACATAAATTATATTTTATCAGTATCGACACCAACGCAGTAATACTAATGCACCGGATCCCATGAGAACTGGTAACAGACAGACAGAGACAGAACCTGGAGATCGGAAATGAGACCGTCAAGTGATTTGATCTTTCGGTGTGGCCAACGGGGAATGCCAAACTCGCGGCATTTCTTTTTGAGGACGGTGAGTCCGACTTTTAAGTTTTTTGAAGCTTCAATGATGGGAAGGTCAAAGTACTTGGATAGATCCTCTAGATTAAGGCTAGCTATGTCTTTTGTTGCTGCCCTTCTTTTCTTCTTCCCTGAAACATCTTTACAATACAGATTTTAAATTTTAACTTGTTAATATAATAACTTTGTTTTTTTTTTTTTTTTAATAAAGACACTTGTTATAGAAATAAGTTTGTATTTTGAGAAATAAAACCTGTGGCGCTTTGATCACTTTCATCATTTTCTGAAAGTCCATAAGGAAGAGAATTAAGATCCACATCACACATGTGATGATTCTTATACCGATTGTCTTTGTCTTCTTCCCCATCTTCCTCAGATTCTCCTTTACAATGTTTAAACCTTCCCATTTCACAGCTGAGCTGATTAATTGTTTGTAAGTCATTAGCCAATGTTGGGATTGAATCCAGCTTGTGATTCCTGGAAATCATGAAATATTTTCAGACATTCAAGAAACTTTAGGTTGAAACCCCAAAACTATAGGGAGAAATAGAATGTCCAAATGCAAAAAACAATCACAATTGTCAGCTCGTTTATCTGCTCAACAGATGTAAAAAATTTCAATCTTGAAAGTTGAAACAGTTATGTTGAAAGGATGGAAATTTTCTTTATGAAATGGTCAATATATTATTAAATAGAGAAAGAATCAAACAGAAGAAACATGAACAAAATCCCACCATGCTGACTAGAGCTGACAAACCAAAACAAAACAGAACTACAGAAGACCACAGACAAAAGACAAAAAAAAGATTTTCAATACAGGAAAGGAATCTAAGTCCAATCTTTCATTTTAAAAATCAAATCCTGATGTATTACAATTTACAGATTCAATTTCACATTGGTATTTTTGGTAACTTAGCTTGAAAGTTTTCCCTTTTTGTGCTTTTGGTAGTTCATTCTAGCGATTCTACTGTAATTACGACTTTCCTCTTTGTAATCATAACAATCAACAAATGTTACCAACTTTAAAGTGAAAAAAAGGTGAACTTTAATTTTGGGAAGGTGTGAGTGATAAGTAATAATGGCAGAAATGAGTTCACCTGGAGATTGTAAGAACAGTAGGGAGTCGGTCGATATCAGCAGGAGACCAACAGGAAGCGTCGAAGACATAAATGCAGAGCCACACACCATTCACAAGCCCTTCAAAGTGTGACGAAACTTCAAATTTCTTCAAGGTAAACACTTTACAGAAGCTAATCTCCTCGTAATCCTTCTCCTTATGAAACACATACTCTCTTTCCACCTCCGATTCTTCCCCTCCTTCCTCCGATCGATACAGATGCACCGTCCTAATCAGCTCTGTAATCAACAAAATCGGGCACAAAATCATCAATCTAAAGTATAACTTATCTAATTGCAACTGAAATTAGAATCTAACACCCAACTTGAGAACCCTCGGTCGAGGGTTAGAAAATTGGAATAGCATTTAGCATCGGTTGACGACAATCGTATGCTTTTTGTGTTTTGTGTCTGAACAACGCACAAACGCACGGTCTAGAAAAAAATTGAAGCTTACAGAAGCCGATTTCGAGATTAATCGAATGTGTTGCTAAGCTGCTAAACCAAAGAATCTGAAAGTTTGAACGGCATTGCTGTTACCTGGACAGATGAGGTTGCGGAAGGCGACAAGGGCTTTCAGGGAATGAGGATGAGTAAGAGGAGGAGGGGGAGATTGTTGTGAGGGAGACGCCATTGAAGAGCAGAAGGCATAACTTCAGGAGGGTTTTATGAGGGGAAGAAGGGGTTTTGCTTTTGCATGAGGTCCGTTTTGTGTCACTTCCAAGAGAAGAGAGAGAAAGGTGAAAGCCTCTTCACACACAGTCACACACACACATACACAATTGACAATACACTGTTTCAAACTCAAAGTATGTGATTTAATTGTATCGTTTTTGATGAATCATCCAACATTTATTTCACTTTCACCCATCTACTTTTGTGTAATTGCTTGAATAACCCTTTTTTGATGTGAATCATATAAAAAGTTTTTGTCTCTATGCTTTGACATAAATAACAAGGTTAAGTCTAAAATTTTATTTTGTATAAAAAAAATTAGTGGCTTCATTACAAGATTTTATTAACTATAATGTAACTTATTTTTACTATCTTTAAAAGTGTATGAAAAACTCAATGTTTTTCTCATAATATTTTAATTTTCTAAAATTATAATTCAGAATATTAATTGTCGTGATCGGTAAAGTCTTTCAAATCTTTTTTAGGATTTTGAAGGATTATAATTATTTTTTAAAAGATAAAATCAGTGCTATCTAAACATATGAAGAATGCATTTTATTCGAAAGAACCATATGTAACAATCACAATATCATTAATATAAATTCGATGGTTGCTCAAAAAAATTAATATGAATACTTTAATATCTTGTACAAAAGAAACATATGCAATAATCTTTGTACAAAAGAATCATATGCAATAATCTCCAACTTAATCGTGACTTTAAAAACGGTTTATAAAGCATTACTTCAAAAAAAATTAAATATATAACCATTAAAGTTTAAGTTTTTTTTCGTTGTGGGTTTCAATAATAATAATAATAATAATAATAATAATAATAATAATAATAATAATAACTAAAAAGGTAATTGGTCTTTCACATGTTGTGTTTAAATAAATAATAACTATTGGTGTTAATAAGTAATAACCCATTATCAAGCTATAAAAAAACCACTGATCATCTATAATTTCACATAATCCATCACCAATCTATAAAAAAACACTAGTCATTATCAACTCACGCTTGCTCTAGTTAATTTAATCTAGGAAAATAAATAAAGTTAAGGTAATCTTAGTTGATTTTTGTTGGAAACGGTGAGAAATTTTATAAAAAACAACAGAAACGAAGCCAAGGAGAAAAAAGACATGGGGAAAAAAATTACAAAATGTTAAAAAGACAACATGCCCAATCAGTCTATTTACAAACGCCAAAACTACACCTAAATCTAACCCATTGAAACACCGGTGAGATTTGTAACACCAGTGTTTCATGTATTTTCATTTGCGGTTCATTTCCTTAAAAATTTGCAAATTTGATCCATATGTTGTGCATACGAGATAGGTATGTCGGGCGTAGGCATTTAAATTATGATCGCGAATCCCCAGCGTACGCTGAGCGAATGCATAGGTACGTTGGGTGGACTGTTGCAGAGGGCAACCCCTAATTTTTAGGGTTTGGACCCTATTGAAAGAATATTATGACCTCAAATCCTTTCTTAACTCCAGCCTCCACCTCTCTTAGCCTCCATTTCAAAACCCTAATTGTGTGTGTGAATTTTGAAGCTTTGGAGTGCCATTTGGTGTTCTTGGTGGCGAAGGAAGACACTTGCAGTTGTGGTGTTGCACTCAAGCCTTTGGATCCAACAATTACTCATCCTTGTGCATCTTCTTGAGGTATAAAGCTCCAACCTTGATGCATATTTCTTTAGATCTAGTTATATAGTAAGATTTGTTCATTATTGGTCCCCTAGCCTTAGATCTTGAGAGTTTGAGCAACTCCAGACCTAATGAGGAGTGTTTCCTCTAATTTAAGAGCATTGTGGTTCATAAAAATGAGATCTTGGTCTTTCCCAATCATGCATGATGGATCTATTAAGCATTTTGGTCATGAATAAGACTTAGAGTATAATTTTGGACTCCTTGTAGCCATGCAAAGGCATAAATTTTGCAACTTTATGATTCTAGACGTTCATTAGATTTGGATATGAAGTTTGGACGTTAAGTTTTAAGGTATTAAGACCTTAATCGAGTTTTGGACGCCCGTTGAGTACGTTGGGCGTAACACAGAGTACGTTGGGCGTATTGGGTTGCAACCCCGTAAGTCTTCTGTGATCAAGCTATACACTGAGTGTAACAAGGCGTATGATGATATATGGTCCATTAGCATGGCTTAGACCACTCTAGAGCGCCAGCCTGGCCTGGCGCGCTCCTGCTAGCCTTGCTTGGTGTCCCCTTGCTAGCCTTGCCTGGTGCTCCCTTGCCAGCCATGCTGGGGACTCTCCTGCCGGCCCGACCCGACTCTCCTTTGCCTGGCGCTCCCCCGCCAACCTTTCCTGGTGTGTGCCCGCCAGCCTCACCAATTGCCTCTACCTAGTCAACAACATCTTCAACTTCGGCTCTCATCCCCTGCAGCTCCGACGTTCGCTGCACCATTAAACCCCGGAGAAGAACAAAGGGAAAAAAGAGGAAGAGGGAAAAGTCACGACCGGCTATTACAAGCAGCACCTCCGACAACGATTAACGAACTCTTTTTACCTGATCATCGCTGTCTACTAGAACCAAAGTACCGCCGGGAGCCACATGTCACTCCGATTGTCTTGTTGCGAGAAATCTCTAGACTATTAGCCTGCCGGTGGTTGTCACCCGAGTATCGCCAATTGCTTCTGACCTTGCTGAGAAGCCTCCAACAATAACATCAATCGTCAACCCCTTCTTTCTCGATCCGCCACCAGTCGTTGATGGTTGCTCCTTCATTCACTCGTTGAAGACCAGCCATAGCAGCTCCAACTTCAGATACGCCATCACCATTCGATAACCCCTCGCCATCTCTGATCCGATCTCATCTCCAGCAGTTGAGACTTAAGTGACGTCATCAGGTAAGGGTTCACCATCTCCAGTCGCGTCTCTTATTCTGGGAGCGTCACAACTAGGGATCTTTTTCCAAAACTGAGGAAATAAACTAGGATGGGCCCAAAAGTGCTATATGGATCAAACAAAATCAACATCGGGTGTCACTTGCTATGGACTGCTAAAACTATGATTTGGGTTTCTCACATATTCGCATATGGGCTGTTGAATTTATTTTGGCACTTTGGGCTCCAATTTTTAATTTCGATGGGCTACTTCTATAAGACGAGGATCAACAATATAAAGTTCTTGTGCCACAATTCCTCTAAACAAAATTCATTTTCAAAATATGCACTACGGCTCCGACTCACCGACACCTTCAAAAAAACAAAAAAAAAAAAAAAAAAAGGATTTGGGCCTAGGGGACTGAAATATTATTTTGGGCTCAGCAGCTTTTGGGTTTCATCAATTTTTTGAGCCTCCATTAAATTATATTTTTTAATGGGCTAATTCAACAACAAAAACCAACAACTTTATACTCGAACACCGCAAGCCCCGTTCAACAAATACATTTCAGAATATGCTTGGTATTTTAAAAAAAAAAAGGAGGGGGAGAAGAGTGGTACGCTACTACTGCTACGTGTGAAGCATTTCGAAATAGTCCTCAACAATTGTGTTGCTCGGCTATCAGCAGTTGTGTTGACCAACTTCAGGCAGTCTTGCTACTCAGCTCTCACCACTCATGTTGACCGGCCCTCGCTAGTCTCGCTGCTCAGCCCTCAGCAGTCACGTTGCCTGGCTCTCAGCGGTTGCGCAACCTGACTCTCAGTAGCGATGCGGCCCAGCTCAGCAGCTGCAAAGCCTAGCCATCAGTAGTTACGTTGTCGGACTAGCAGTCGTGCTGCCTAAGCTCTCGGCAGCCGAGCTACCCAGTTTTTGCTAGTACTTGGGTCGCCTAGCTCTTTCCTGCAACTATGCATCCATCGTTTTCATTACTCACCTCCTCTAAGAAAGAAAAAGCGGGGGGGGGGGGGGGGAGTAGGGTTAGTACGATACTATGCAGAAGTGGTCTTTATTCCGAAGGGGCAGAATTAAAGAACATGAAGAGCTGATGTTATGCATGATAGTACACTCTCGAGGTGACATTAATATTCCGGGTCGAAAGATTAGCCTCGTGGTTCAACTCTCGGTAGTCTTGTTGACCAACTCTTAACAGTCGTGTTGCTGACCTATCGCTAGCAGCTCGCTACCTGGGCCTCAAAGGCCTTGTTGACGAGTTCCTAACAGCAACCTCATTACGCACCTCTTAACAATAGCTTCGCTATCAAGCTCTAAGTAACACTGCCACATAGCTCTCCGCAAACAGCCAAGACACCGAGGCCTCAATTATTAGTACGACTAGCGAGGCAGCAAAGCATCAGGTACCATTCCGCTTTAACCCATACTAGTCACACGAGCTAGACACATAGATTATAGGGTGTTACGCCCAGTCGTGCGAGGTTCAGTACCCTCGCTTTGAGTCACTTGGCTTCTCAGCCCGACTCCATTATAGCAACAAGCTCCGCATGCGAGGCTCAGTACCCTCGCCTCGAGTCGCCTGGCTTCTCAGCCCGACTCCATTATAGCGGCAAGCTCCGCATGCGAGGTTCAGTACCCTCGCCTCAAGTCTCTTGACTTCCCAGTCCGGCTCCACTATAGCGGAAAGCTCCGCATGCGAGGTTCAGTACCCTCGCCTCGAGTCTCTTGGCTTCCCAGCCCGGCTCCATTATAGCGGCAAGCTCCGCATACGAGGTTCAACACCCTCGCCTCGAGTCGCCTGGCTCCTCAGCCTAACTTCATTGGAGCGGCACGCTCCGCATGCAAGGTTCAACACCCTTGCCTTGAGTCACCTGATTTCTCAGCTCGACTCCATTAACGGCATGCTCCGCCAACGAGGCTCAAAGGCTCGTAACCTTTTCCTATATGAATCCACGCGATGCTTTCCCGCATGATTTATCTATGATCGCTGGCAGCCAAGCCCGATCTGTTCCACGCGATGCTTTCCCGCGTGACAACTCCATGACCACTGGCTGTTAAGCCCAGACTATTCTTTTAAGTCGCGGAACATAAGTCGCGTATCGCCACGCATCGTAAGTCGCACATCGTAAGTTTTTATGTCATGCTTGGCACCACATTTGGTGTCTCTTCTCTTATAATCAACATGGTTTTCCTATGCTCGGACGATCAATAAGGCGTTTCCTCCATCTGGTTGTCTATTGTGATAGAATGCAACCTCACTGGGTATTCTCATAAAAACCTTGCCCATGTACCATAGTCTGATACGGTCTGATACGGCTACCTACGCTACCCATATCAAACTGGGGGGAATCCAGCTAGGAATAGCTCGAGCAAGAAACACCTTCAGAATGGTTATCAATGCTCATGAAGATAATTATCGATGACATTCCCCCAAGACGATAGAAACGTTGCAACAGAGATGTCGTACACCAGCCCCGCTCCACAATAACATTATTAGCTGCTTTGCTCCGTATAACACTTTTAGCAACAGTTACGTTGCATCGCACTGATCGGCTTGCACTCTTCTCAAAGGAGTATCAAGTCAGCTCAAGCTGCATAAGCAATGTTTGGCTCATCGCACAAGCCCACGGCTTTCATGGGCGAGGTTCGGTCGTTCTCTCTATTATTTGATGTATTGGTGCTTTGTCTAGTCTGATCCGATTGTCAGCAACCCAATCGCATCAGACTAGGGGGACTTGACAACAAATAGTTTATATGACTAAGTCCATTCCGATGTCATTGGCCATGTACCAATAACACCAGACTGGGGGGACTTGATGATATATGGTCCACTAGTATGGCCTAGACAGCTCCGGCGCGCCAGCCTTGCCTGGCGCTCCCTTGCCAGCCCTGCTGGGGACTCTCCTGCTGGTTTATATGACTTAGTCCAGTCCGATGTCATTGGCCATGTACTAATAAAACCAAACTAGGGGGACTTGATGATATATGGTCCATTAGCATGGCCTAGACCACTCTAGAGCGCCAGCCTGGCCTGGCGCGCTCATGCTAGCCTTGCTTGGCGTCCCCTTGCTAGACTTGCCTGGTGCTCCCTTGCCAGCCATGTTGGGGACTCTCCTGACGGCCCGGCCTGTCGCTCCTTTGCCTGGCTCTCCCCCGCCAACCTTTCCTGGTGCGTGCCCGCCAACCTTGCCTGGGGCGCGCCCGCCAGCCCCGTCCTACGCCTTCGGGCGGCCTTGCCCAACTCCTTGCTAGTTGGGCCTGAATTGGAATGGCCCAAGGCCTGACCTAATTGTCCCCTATATAACGAATAGTGCCTCCTCTATGAAGGGGGACTTTCCCCAGAACCTTTCCCTGGACTTCCCCCATGGCTCAGCCGCCACACTATACTCCGGCCGGGTGGCTATTCCCGCCACCATACACTGTCACACCCCAAAACCGGAATGGCGGAAACGTTTTGGGGTGGATGACGTCATGTCAAGTATCACAACACATGCATTATAGTAATCAAAGTACAACAAAACATTTCACTAATAGTAATAGTTTTACATGGTTTACATTACAATACATCAAGTAATGCACGTAAATATATAGGTGCAGCTTGGCACAAAATAGTCTTCAATAGAAGCTCCTGGATTGTACCTGTCTAATGCTGACTTGAGAATACAAGTTATTTGAAAAGCGAGTATCAGCATTTTTACAAATGCTGGTGAGTTCATAAGCATTTAGTGACATTTTATTCAAATAACTTTATGTAAGTGGTAGTTTTCAAGTATACAGTGAAATAGAGTCCTTTCCAGAAAATCCTATATTTTCTATTTAAAAAGCAGACTTCTACCAAGACTGGTCAGAGTTATGTGGTAAAAAGTAGTTTTCCCTTAAACACTTTCATTATCAAAATACGGGATTTGCTTTTTAAGAAAGTCGAAGAATATTAGGGAAAATAACATTTGCCTCAGCAGTGAAGACTGCTGACTAAGGCAAAAGGAATCATAGACTCCAGGAGAGTATCGAATGAACGACACGCCTGGCTCAGTCTAACAGAAAGAGACACAGACCCCAGACGGTACCAAATGAAAGGTACAGCTAGCAAGGTCTAAAACAGTGAACACAGACCCCAGACAGTATCAACTGAATGATACGTCTAGCAAGGTCTAAAACAGTGAACATAGACCCCAGACAATATCAACTGAATGATACGTCTAGCAAAGTCTAAAACAGTGAATACAATGAATAAAGTGAATACAGACCTCAGACAGTATCAAATGAATGATACGTCTAGCAAGGTCTAAAACAGTGAATACAGTGAATGCAGACCCCAGACAGTATCAAATGAATGATACGTCTAGCAAGGTCTAAAACAGTGTGACTCCGAGAGTGGGTTCCAGCATACAGTGTAAATTGCTGGTGAAAAACCATTACCTTAAGGCCATAAATTATAAGGTAACCTGGGATACTCGTAACCATACTAACCGACACTAGAGTACCTGACGCCCTACAAGCGTCTAGAGAATATGACATTTGTCACCCCTTGGCTTGGTAGGCCGTGGACTGTAGCTAGCAGTCAGGGTGCGGGGGTGTCAATCTCGTATAGATCTATACACACAATGTCCGCTCTCCCTACAAGAGACTCTGGTTACCAACTAGACGACGGAGAAGGCCGTGTCCCGAATATGCATCCCAAATAGTGAGTAGTGTGTTTCCAATGTAAGTGTTGAAGTAGAGGTAGAGACCCATAACTGAACTGACTAGAGTAAACCTATATGTCTATGCTTGTATACATAATATATAACTAATGAATCAAACGACCTTCGGATGGACATCTGATCCCACCAGACCACATCTCAACGAAGAAAAGAAAATAGGGCGGACAAGCCTTCCTAAGTCCTTCAATCATTATTTATATGCATCTATACAAGCGCAGACATACATCTACTACATTTGAGTGTGTAACAAGTGGAATCATATCGTGAAGTATAAGCGCATCATGAAGTAGGAGCGTATCGTGAAGTAGGAGCTTATCGTGAAGCAGGAGCGTATCGTGAAGCAGGAGCGTATCGTGAAGTATAAGCGAATCGTGAAGTAGGAGCGTTAACCAATATAAGTGAAGTGGAAGCGATAACAAGTATAAGTAAAGTACAAGCGTAATAAGTATAAGTGAAGTAAAAGCGTAATAAGTATAAGTGAAGTAAAAGTGATAACAGTATAAGCGTATCACGAAGTGAAAGCGTTAACAAGTAGGAGTTTAAACTGAGAGGGAGTATCAAAACATGGGAGAAAAACCCTTATTCTTGAGAAAATCACGTCAGTGTATTCTTTTGTAAAAATGAGTTTGAAAACCTTTAGAAACCCTTTGGAAACTTTTCATAAACCAGTTTAAAATGAACTTTGATAAAACAGTGTAAGTAAGAGTTTTGAACAAGTGAAAACATTTTAGAAAACCATTTATAGCATCCTACTCGGTAAAACAGTTTACAGTGTGGTAAATCCTTGTGCATGCGGGTTATCAATCACATGTGATTGATATGATAACTGGCATGTTTAACTTATATCCCCCCTATAAAACATGTAAAAACATTTAAAAGGTTCATTCAGGGGTATGAACTCACCTGGTGTAAGTGGATCCGACGAAGGCGCCGGTTGGGTGCTCGGTGTCAAGTAAGATTTGGACACACTTAGAGACCTATTTAACATATGATAACATATGTTCACATACAATTAGTATACTATATACTAATTAAGCAAGTATACGCACTCTAAGGAGCGAAAACACTTTGGTTAAGTGTTTGGGGTGTCCCGGGTAACATTTAAGGGCTTGAATGACTTAGGAATGGAGTTTACTCTCCAAGAGTAAACTCACCATAGGGTGTTTACGGCCCTGGGACTACTCCCCATGAGTTTAAGGCCGTAAGCTCATGGTGAGGGGGTTCTAGGATGCTAGAGGGTCTCACATCAATTATAGATTTATGCTAGGTCCAAAAATAAGTCATATGAATGGATTTAAGACTTCACATGGACCATTGAGGAGTTTACGGCCCTAAGCAAGGGAGCTTATGGCCGTAAGATCCTATACACTCATTCCTTTGGTATTTTTCAAGTCTTAAATGGTAGAGGATAAATCCCTAAGCATTTTTTCCAAGTTGAATGAAGGAGTTTGGGCACCATTTGGGCATTAAATGGGAGTTTACGGCCCATGAACCACCCCTATGGGATTTCACGGCCGTGAACTCCTATCCTTTTGGTTTTATTGAAGTTTAAGGCCCTTACAACAATGGTATTGCATTCAAGCTATTTTTCCAAGGTCATAGGGGGTGTTTGGGGCATTTCTAGCACAAAATCTTGAGTTTACTCCCCATGAAGAGGATTTTACGGCCCAAGCATGTTCTTGGGCAGTAAACTCATGTTTACTCCCCAAAATGCTATTTCAAGGCGTTCTAAGTCCGATTCCATAAGCCTACAAGTCATATCTAAGCCTTAGGGACAATTTGGAGGGGGTTTTGGGGCTTAAAAACCCCATTAAATGGTGTTCACGGCCCTAGAGTGTTCTTGGGCCGTAAACACATCTTTTTGTCCCTATTTTATAATTTAAACACGAATTTGCATGCTAGATAAGTTATACAACGAGTTAGGATAGTTTACCTACTCGTTTGAGGCTCGAAACGGACGATTTTTGGCTCGGGAAAAAGTTGTAGAGAGAGAGTAAAAAGGTTGAAATGGAGTTTACTCTCCCTTATATAGGGGTTGGAGTTGAAGATCAATGGAAATCTACCCGATACTGTCGTTATACGGGGCTTTTGGTCGCACCCGATTTAGTGGTCGTATTAATAAAAACTATTTTTTTCCAAATTACTATAGAAATGTAATTTAAGTGTTTTTATTTACTTTATTACGACTATAACGACATAAAAATATAAATAAATAAAACATTTATTTATTTGCGACCTCTAGTTAACGAAACTTTTATAAAATGGAATATTCCGTTAACGGTAACGGGGTGATGTAACGGAATAAACTTTGGGTTGTCACATACACCACCACCAGCACCAAGATGGTTCTCTCCAGCTAAGGAGGACCATCTCAGATGTTCTAGATGATCTAACTTGATCGTCGGAGTCCGCTCCAGGGGCACAGTCCCTGGGACGGCTCTAACGCATCTCTCTGATTGTGACTAGCATATCTCCGCCGCAGCAAAAGACCAGAAGACTCGCCGGAGGTCGATGTCGCATCAACGTACATTCAAGAAAACCTTTTTGGGCCATTTGGGCCTTTGTTCACTAGGGAGTTTTGGGCTTTGGTGTTTGGACCATACGTGGAAGGGAAAGATGGTCTTTTGCCCTTGTTAAGGTAAACTATGTTTTGGACCATTATTCATGAGTTAAACCCCGATTATTAATTATGGTTGTTATTAAGTTATGTTTAATGTAAGGAGTTGTGTTAGCAGCAACTTGAGTGTGCAATTGATGTCAACATATTACTACACCTAATTTAACCTACTATCTAACTAGCTATTCGACTAAAGACAGTGTACCTTTTTGTAAATAGTATAGCACAAACAGTCGGGTATCGATCACAGGGAATGGTTTTAGTTAACTAATTTATCTACTAAAAATTAATTTAAGAAAAACGAAAGTTAAATTTGTTTTTATCTAATTTTACAAGTTCAGACAAACTTAATCACCTAATTATCAAATTCAATCAATGACTAAAACATTCCTGTTTAGTTTGTATCCACTTCTCCTCAATGGTTAGCTACTAATTATGGATAATTCGTGTTGGTTACCTATATTTATATTATTAGTAATTTAAGTCCAAATATACTAATGTTTTACTAATTCATGTAGAACTATGCATGGTCACACATAATTTAACACATAATCAATTATGAATTATGAATGGAGCTATGTAAGATTGATTAAACAAACACAATTATAGTCACAATATATGCTTTCCAGCACAACCAAATTTAATAATTTTAATTACTTATCTAAGATTGGTTCGATCCTAGCTCTAGTAATCTAATGGTCACTAAATTACTAGGTGTCAAGTTCATGCAATTTAATATTCACTAAGCTACACAGAAACATGATTTCAAGAAATTTAAGTATCAAATATTAGCATGATAGGTATTCACAATCAAACACAAGCATTTAACCAACTAGCAAAATCCATGACTAATAAACTAATCTATGAGTTGAAGTTTCATCTAGCTAAACAAAAGTAACTAGATTCGGCTACCCATGGTTGAATTCAAACACACAAACTCAATAAATAAAAACATGTTTGAATGTACCAACTAGAGGTAAAAGTTTATTATCTTTAATCACTTCTTCTTCATTGGATGTTAATACTCAATTTCTCTACCTTAAACTCCTCCAAAAATCATCTTCTAAACCCTTCAATCTCCAGAAGTCTCTTTAAATTCGTAAGTACCAAGGATTTATATAGACTTTGAGAATTACCTTGCTCTCGTCGTGAGACAAGGCTTTTCACGTTGTGAGCTCAGTCATAATCCGTATTGAACACGGATTCTGGCATCCGGATGATTATCTTCTAGAAAGTTATCACTCACGTGGCGAGATATTATTCCTCACATCGCGAGGTCGTCTTTTGGCTGAAAAATTCATCTTTTAAGCTCCAATCCTCCTAAGTTCTGATCCTTGTCGCTTTTGGTCCTTATTCCTCAAGATTGCTCATTTTGGTTGCACATTACAATTAAATCTTATAAGTTGTAACATCCCAAAATTTAAGACCAAAATTTTGTTTTTAATTAAGTAATTCAAAAAAATGATAGTCTGAAAACATCACTAGTGTAATCCCATATCACAAACAAAAGCCAATATTTCAATAAACAAAACATGTCATAAGAAAACAATCATCATAGTATAACCCCCAAAGATCTCATGTGCAGAAAATCATAGCGTGATGCGTTGCGATCATGCCGACTCCTTTCCTTTCGAAGAAGAAGTACCTGAAACCAAAACTGAAATACGTAAGCACGAAGCTTAGTGAGTTCCCCCATCGTACCACATATCATACAATAAACAATACTGCTTAGCATATCTGAGTGCTAGCCCACCCCTTCGGTCTCTTTCAACCGGTACTGCCTAACATATAGGGGTTGGCCTACCCTTTCGGTCTCTTTCAACCGGTACTGCCTAACATATCAAGGTGTTGGCCTACCATTTCGGTCTCTTTCAACTGGTAACCGCCTAGCATATCTGGGTGGTATCCTACCCCTGCGGTCACTTTTAACCGGTTATGGGGTCTATTTCACCCTTATCACTACCACATAACATCCTAGCATATAAGCATATAAATCACATACACCCTAGAATATCTGGGTGTTGTCTTATCCCTTCGGCCTCTTTTCGACCAGTTACGAGGTCTACTTCACCCCTACCACTACCACGTAATAACATAAGATACAGACACATAAATCTCAACAGATAGTGGCAAACTAGACAATTATCACAAAGACAATCATCTATACTGTAAACAACTACTAGTGGGCCGACATTAGTGCCTTCGACCCACTTATGCCGAGAAGGCAACTCACCTCAACTGTGTGTGCCGAAATCGCACTCATCAGATGGCTCGAGACTCCTCTCCCTAAAGCATAACAAGTCCCCTAGTTAGTTATTGGGTCCAAGTATGACTCCATTATGGCCCAACTTCTAATTCATGTCCCAAGGCAAGGTCCCCTAGCCCTTGCCCTAATGGGCCTTTTCCCCCAAGGTCCAATCCATAGTCAATTTAAGGCCGAAGTCCATTACTTTAAGCTCTAAAGCCCAAGAAGGCCCAAAAGACCCAACACCATAAATCCCAATCCTAGGCCCAGATGTGTTACTCCACAGTGGGCTATGAGGCCCAACAAATATGGGCCCAATCACCCAAGGCCCAAAAAACCACATTAACCACTTTGTGTGCATATGCGTGACGTACCTGGCACGCACGCCTAACGTACGATGGCCTTGACTAGAAGCAAGAAACTGACCCGGAATGCGGAGCGTACTAGGGGGTACACACAACGTTACTTCAGTCACCCTAAAGTCCTTCTTTTGACTTAATCCATTAAGCCCCAACGTCCAGAACGTAGATCATTTCTCCTAACAACGTCCTTAACCATAATGTTATGAGCTTTATGCTTTTACATGCATGGATAGGGATTAAGACACCATTAAGTTCATAAGCTCACTTTATGGCCATCTATCACTTGCATGGTTGGGGCTAAACCATCAAGATCTGATTTTTATGGTCCTAAATTCTTCCAAGAGCTCAAAAGGACAGCTCTTATGGACATATTCTTCCAAAATTCAAAGGACCTCAAGTATGAGACCAAAATGTGACATAAAACACCCCAAAACTACATCTAAGTATGTAATGGTCAAGGTTGGAACTTGATACCTCAAACAAGCCAAAAAAGATGCCAAACTTCTGGATCTACAAACTCTCTTCAAGTCCTTGCTCATTCTTCAAACTCCTTGCTCTTCAAACCCACCAACACAACACCAAAATGCTCAAAGTAAGCTCAAGAGACATGCAATGGAGTTAGTGTTCGAGTTGGGGACTGTGAGGACAAGGGAGGCTGAGAGGATAAGGGTTTGGAGGGTTATTAGTTGTTTAAATAGGGTGAAAACCCTAAATTTTAGGGTTTGCATCTGATCAACCTACGCCCAGCGTACGCATGGGGACTCCTCGCTCCACGCCTTATATATGTACGCCGTGTGTACACCCTGTACGTCCAACATACGCTTCACCCCAAAATTCCAACATATCATAATTATAACTTGAATAGAAAGCAACATAGTACCTGAATCCTGGGCGTTACAAATCTCCCACACTTGAATTAGACTTCGTCCTCAAAGTTTGTTGCAGTTAGAAATAGCTCTGGGTAGTGCTCCCTCATCTCGTCCTCCGACTCCCACGTCTATTATGAGCCTTTGCGGTGTTGCCACTACACCTTCACTAACTCTACCCTCTTGTTCCTCAGATCCTTTGTCTTCCTGTCGGGAATGGATATTGGTCTCTCGATGTAGTTTAGGCTATTATCCATCTGAATGTCCTCCAAAGGAACCACCGCGGAATCATCGGCTATGCACTTCGACATCTGTGGAATATGAAAAGTGTTGTGGATCTGTCTAAGCTCTTCCGGAAGGTCCAACTGATATGTTACCTTGCCCACTCGAACTACCACCCTGAAACGTCCGATATACCTGGGGCCCAACTTGACCTTTTTTCTAAAGCGGATGACACCTTTCCAAGGTGACACTTTCAGAAGGACCATATCCCCGACCTGAAACTCCAAGTCCGATCGGCGTCGGTTGGCGTAGCTCTTCTACCGACTCTGGGCCGTATGGAGTCTACTCCAGACCTGCTGGATCTTCTCCGTCGTCTTGAGTACCACCTCGGTACTCCCTATGACCCTCTGGCCAACCTCACCCCAACATATTGGGGTCCTGCACTTCCTCCCATAAAGCATCTCAAAGGGAGGCCAATCGATACTGTCGTGGTAGCTATTATTATAGGAAAACTCTGCCAAGGGAAGGTAGGTATCCCAACTACCACCGAAGTCTAGAATGCACGCCCGCATCATACCCTCCAAAATCTGGCTGGTCCGCTCGTTCTGACCATCCGTTTGCAGGTGGAAAGCCGTATTGAAGTGCCGAAGAGTACCCAACTCGTCATGAAGTTTCTTCCAGAATTTGGAAGTGAACCGCACATCCCTGTCATAAATCATAGAAACCGGCACTCCGTGTCGAGCTACTACATCTCTGATGTAGATGTCTGCCAACTTCTTGACCGAAATACTCTCCTGAATCAGTATAAAAATAGCGCTCTTTGTCAACCGATCCACGATGACCCATATCGCGTCAACTTTGTAATGAAGTCCATGGTCATTTCCTCCTATTTCCACACATGGATATCCAAAGGCTACGTCTTGCTATGAGGTCTCTGGTGTTCGGCCTTGACATTCCTGCAGGTCAAGCACCTCCCGACGTATCAGGCTACATCTCGCTTCATGCAGGGCCACCAGTAATTAGGACGGAAGATGAAACCATGACGACATCTCCCCTTCTTTAATTGATTTTAGAAAATCAAAGGGGGTGGGACTGAAGAGTCGATGCTCTTTGACCTGCGTTAAGAGGGAAAGAAATACAGACTCGAACCGTGTTCTTTATTTCATACCAAGCTAAAAATCGAATTTCAAAGAAAGCATTAATGTTCTTCGTTTTTTATACCTCTATACCTAAAAATCTATTCTTAAAATCGAAGACATTATGGGCGAATTACCTTTGTTTTATACA
The DNA here is from genome assembly GCF_002870075.4 of Lactuca sativa. Taxonomy (NCBI): domain Eukaryota; kingdom Viridiplantae; phylum Streptophyta; class Magnoliopsida; order Asterales; family Asteraceae; genus Lactuca; species Lactuca sativa. Next base: position 163,502,794 of record NC_056624.2, on the reverse strand, counting down.
CATTCACATACATTGTTTCTCCTATCCATCTCCAAGAAAGCTTACAGGAAGATGAAAAAGACAATATGGACAATACCCCCTCCGCATTCCTGTTCTAAAACCCAACATTATAATTGGTAATGAAGGTTTACAGTTTTAAATCTTGTTCTAAAACCTAACATTATAATTGGTAATGAAGGTTTACAGTTTTAAAACCCTCCTCGGTAATTGGAAATTTTACAAAGAAGCTTTTAATTATACCATCTGCAGTAACAATGGTACTATCACTTGTTTTCACAGATATTTTTTTAAGATGTGCGTGAGTTTTAGAAAGAGATAAGAAGAAGAAAATGGTACAATCACTTGTGTTCATACATGTTTCACACACAAAAGTTAAACGCTTGATCAATGTTCTAAATAATGTAAGGCGTGACTTGGCGCAATTTCAAACCTCAAACTTTTCCAAGCATCGGCGAGCCACGTCGTTTGTAAGGCGTGACTTAAGGCGACAATTTTGTAAGTAATTAATATTTTATATGTATTTTGAACTATTATATATTTTTATACACATGATATGTGCATATTTGGTCATATATTTTGTCTAATATCTTAATACTTTTTGGCTATTTTGTGTCGATTATTGGACAAAAGATACTTAGTTATGTTTAAATTGTATTTTCAGCCTAAAAGATATGCTCGAGTTAAAAAGGAAGCGAGATTAGCAACCGGAAGCTCGGGAATTGAAGAAAGAAGAAATTAAGCCAAAAAGTTGAAGGACTCGGTGAGTTGGTCCTCAACTCATCAAATGGATAGGAATATTCGCGAACCATTATATGTCTTACCGTGCACGGGATTTAAGCGATGGACTCGTCGAGTCAGTTTATGGACTCGATGAGTTGCCCCTGTTTTCAGAAAACTATATAAAGGGCACTAATTCTCGAGACAAGGACTTTTCCCTAGATCTTTTGGCGACTTATCTGCGATTGGAAGGTTATTGAAGCTCTGGAATTCGAAGATCAACCCTAGAGATCGATTTGGAAGAAATCAAAGGCAACATATATTCTCTTTTTTCTTAATCTATTACACAAAACTATGTTTTTACTTATGGATTTGGTTTTGAGATATTACTTCTGTTTAGGGTAGATTAGCTTGTTAATATGGATTGAATTTATGACATGGATTATTTGATTTGGTATAATTTTTTTGTTAAGCTTATAAACGATCGTTATGTGTTGACAATAACTATTTTCTGTTAATTATCAAGTCTATTAATTTGCATGGACATCCTCTTAATTGTTTGCTTCATATGATTTATGTAAAAACAATATTATATGCCTAGTATTAGTGAATATGAACCTGAGATTAATTAGAAAACAGGTAAGTTAATGTGTAAGCTTGTGTGATGAACAACCATACAAGATGTTGATTGAATTAGTAATTTAATTAGCTACAACTACAAGTCTTACTTAACTCGAATCAAAATACCAGGAAATTCATTAGTTTAACAAATTGGCCACTGTTTAAATTATTTTGTAATATAAGGATTAATAATAGTGAACATGAATCTAATCACATTAATCAGTAGCCAATGACAAAATAATTTATTGCACTTGCCATAAAATCAACTATAGAAACAAGTGAATCGAACCTGAACAGAAGTCTCTTTTAATATTGAATCTAATTACTTCTTATTTGCTTTAGTCGTTAGTTATCTTAGGTTGAGTGTTAGTTAATTGTTTAAGTTTCTAGTCTTGCAAAACTAGAGAAAACCCTTCTTTTTATTGTTTGTTTTTAATTAGATAATTCTAGTAGTTAGTTTAATTGTTACCATTTCCTGTGTTTGATACCCTGCTTGCTTGAACTATATTGCTAAACGATATGTACACTGCTTTTCGTGTGTTTATTTGTGTTTGAAGTAGTAGGATTAAAAGCTAGTGCAATTTACACACATCAACACATATATGAGTTAAGACGACATTTTGGTAAAACTTGGCGGCATGTATAAGCCTTGAAGTCATGACGAACTTTTTAGAACATTGCATTTGATGTTTTCAATCAATCTTCATCTTCCTCCCAATTCCAAATTAAACCTACTGATCATCTTTTTCTCACCACGACACCACCATTACCTGATATTATAATCGTAAACCCGTCTTCCAAAATACACACAGAGAAAAGAAGAGACATGCAGAAAAAGAAGAGAAGCACTATTCATTGTCGTGATTTACACAAGTAAAATAATGTTCATCATTTTTAATCTCAGAAAGGAGGAGGAATGGTCTTGTTTCTCGGTGGTATCCGATTTACATATACAAGAAGAAGATAGATAGACGCATAAGGGATGTTGAGTTTTCTGATGAAGGTGTATCCCGTGGTGGGTGGTGTTTAGGTTAATAGCTATAGAAATTTACACAAATGGTCTGTTTATAAAAGTAATAATAAAATATATAAAAGGGTAAAAATATCATTTTACAACAATTTAACGGCAATTTTTTGACGCCTATGTGTCGGACCGTTTTCGTAATATCTAAAAAAACTAATAATCTATCTCTACCTCTTCTAATAAACATAACCTTTAATATGCCACATGTCCCCTTTCTACATTGTTAACTTGACACGTGTCATTTTTTAAATATAATCCTAAATCTAAAATTAACTTAAATTTAAAATTTAAAATATTGCATAAATGTAGAAAAAACCCTGAATTTCCTTCCGAGTCAATCGGGGTGGCCGTCTTTTTGTGAAAACGAGTTGGCAAATATTCCAAAATAAACTGGCTTCGCTCTTACCAAAGGGCCAATGGCCTAGCGGTATGGAGTGATCATCTCATATGAGAGGTCAGGTGTTCAAGTCTCGGTGAAGACATAGGTGGTTATTTAGGAGTAGATTAGTTAGTTACATCGCTCTTAATCGATACTACAGAAGACCTTGCTCATGATGTATATTCACTAATGGAGGATTCGGTGTAAAATTGAAATCGGCTTACTCATGATTTTAGCCTTTTTCCTCCTCCCTCTGTTTCATCGCATTGCAATTCTACAACATCGACACACCTCTTTCTCCTTTAATTTCTTCATCAGCAATGAACAGCGGACCAGGACTCTTCTCAAATTTCGGCAAGAAAACAAAACGTAATTTCAATTTGATTCACAGTTCATCTTGCTCTATTCATGTGAATGAACTTTGGAGTAAGTGTGCATGAGAATTATTTCACGTATTGTTGTTGTCTTTATACATCTGCTGATGAGAGACTACCAGTCGGATCAGAAATTTTCTGTTTCAACGACCAGTGTCACCGGAGTGGTACGTAACTATTTAACCTATGTAGTTTCTTCATTGATTTAGGTCGTCCGTTAATGTGATTTCTGAACACTGTTTCGGTTTTGTTAATTTGATCGCAGACACTTACATCAACTGCAACAAATAAAGGCGGCAACTCACCGGAGATGTCGGAGCAACCTACAATCACAAGAACACGTTAATTAATGTCAAACTCGACGCACAATCAAATATATGGTAGCTTCTTGCTTCCTTGATCTTCCAAATTCTATCAGACACAAACACTATTCCTGCACCACCTCTATTCCTTGATCTTCCAAATTCTATCAGATTACTATCACTTTAATTTTAAAGGATATTGTGGCCTCAACGAAGACCACTGCTTCTTTCAAACTGAATAACTTCAAATCCAGCAAGGTAGACCTTCAAATTTCATATAAATTCGAACTTAAATTGGAGAAACAATCAAATGTATGTATTCTTAATACTATTCATGCATCATCTTTCATGATTTCAGTGATTCTGCAGATTGATACGACATTAACTTCAACATATATTTTTTTCCCTTCAACAAAGGCAATTGCTTCATTAGAATTGCTTGATTTTAGATCTGGAAAGGTATATACTTTAGCTTCCCTAAATCTGGTTTACTCATTTCTTCATGTAATTTGGGGTTTAAGGTTTTGAGTAACCATTTTTCTCCCACAGCTTGATGTTCACTACTTTCATCACCATGCAACTTTAACATCAACATTGCCTTTAATCACTCTCCAACCATCAACATTTCAGCAACAATCGGGACTCCAATTTTTGCCATGGGTGCAAAGGTAGGCTATGAGAATGAGACATCTTCAAGTAAGTTCACAAACTTCACTGTTGGCATCAGTGTTAACTTACCAGATTCTACTGCTTCCATAGTCTTGTAAGCAATTACCCTTCAAAACATCATTATGTTAACTAATTCCAATTATCAACAACAAATCTTGCGATAATGGAATATAAATTTACTTTCAGGGGCGACAAAGGGGACACGATTAGGGCATCCTGTATACACCATTTTGATCAATTTAAAAAGACTGCTGTTGCAAGGGAGTTCAGCAGAAGGTTAAAGACAAATAAAACCAGATTCACTATTGGAGAGTGTTATATTGTTGATGGTCAAACAGTGGTCAATGCCAAGTTGACCAATAATGGAAAGCTAAGTGTCCTTTTGAAGCATGAGATTGTTTACTATATCTAATGCTTTAATATATACATTGGTGTTTTTATTATAAAAAAACCCCTTTAATTTATTTATTAACTAAAATATATTACAATAAAAAGGCAATTGCAAAGCTCATAAATATACTGTCACTTCTCCTATAGACCATATAATTACAGGTGAAAGAGGTTTAACTGAAATGTTGTATTGTAGTAATTGAAGGTGGCAAAATTTCAAGTCATGTGACTTGGATAATAATTAAAATAGATTCGTTTAATATCAATCGTGTTTATTTGTATACTATCTTTTTGTCCTTTTTTCATTATTTAAAATATTTAATGTAATAAATATGATTAAAAGATATAATATTTAAATAATAATTTTTATTTTTATTATTACCTGAATATGAACGATCACTATCCAGTCTATCCATCCTTTTTATATTTAGTTAAGTTCAATTACACATGATACATAACACATTAACACATTAACATAATAAATATGATTAAAAGATATAATATTTAAATAATAATTTTTATTTTTATTATTACCTGAATATGAACGATCACTATCCAATCTATTCATCCTTTTTATATTTAGTTAAGTTCAATTACACATGATACATAACACATTAACATGTTATAAAAAGAATACAACTTAAATCGAAATTGTTACACCTGTTATTTGCTCCAAAACATTAACAACTCTCTTATTTTTACAATCTTTTTTTATATATATGAAAAAAATTCTCAAGTGAATAAAATCATTTAGGGCGTGTTTGGCAAAAGTAGTTGTTAGCTGGAAGCGGTTAGCTGGTAGCGGGTAGCTGGTAGCTGGTAGCTGGAAGCTGTAACTTTTATTTGTTATATGAATGTTTGACAAAAGTAGCTGGAAGCTTTTGAAATATATAAAATTACATAAAAGGACAATTGATTAAAAAAATGTATATATAAATATATTTTTAAGGGTAATTATGGAAATTGATTTCAAAAGCTCCGGAGAATTTTGTTAAAAGCTACATGAAGTAGCTTTTAGAATTAGAGCGTTTTGTTAAAACTAAAAGCTAAACACTCATACTGCCAAACGAAGCTTTTTGCTTAAACTATAGCGTTTTGTCAAAAGCCAAAAGCTAGAAGCTCCCAAACGCTTCCAAAAGCTCTGTGCCAAACACGCCCTTAAGTTTATCAAATGCAATTTAATTTGTTATTTTTGTTTTGATAACTTATTTAAAACAATTTATGTCATAGTAAAAGTGTTTTAGTAGTTTATCCGGTGTCAAGTGTCAAAATGTACTTTAAAAAATGTTTACATTACCTTATCCGTTGCCAAAACGTAATAAATCAATATTCTTTTTTCTTTGTATTTAGTTACTAAGAAATATCGACCAGAAAAATAGGTTATGTAATGGTATTAGACTTCAGGTGGTATTATTGGGTAATCGCGTCATAGAAACAATGGTCTTAACTGGAAGTAACATTAGACATCGAGTTTTTATTTCAAGATTATCTTTAACACCTTCAGACAACAAAATTCCATACAAGTTCAAAAGGAGACAATTTCTCGTAGTTGTTTGTTTTGCTATGACTATAAACAAAAATCAAGGCAAATCATTGAAAAAGGTTGGTTTGTTTTTGCGAGAACCGGTTTTGTCAGACAGTTAGTTATACGTTGCTTTATCCAGAGTTAAGAGCAGAGAAGGATTAAAGTTATTGATTTTAGATAAAAATGATAATTTGACTAATAAAACTTCCAATGTTCAAGGAAGATTTCAAAATCTATGCTGAACTTTTAAGTTTATTTTTTTTTAAAATCAAATAAAGGTGTACTTACCATTAGGGGTGAGCGCGGTGCGGTTCGGTGCGATTATTAGCTAAAACCTCATCACTAACCGCAAATGCGGTTAATCCATTTTCAAAACCGCTTGGTGCGGTTATTTTTATGGTGCGGTTAGGCGGTTATTTTTGCGGTGCGGTTTTGTTTTTTCTGTTTTGCGGTTATTAACCGCATGGATTTGGTGCGGTTACTTTGTGTGGGTTTTAACCACAGTTTAGAGTCTCAAATGGTTTTAAGAGTTCAAATATATTACTTGTAATAATAAAAAAAAACCATAATGTATAAGACAATCAACTTAAATCACAAACAATTAATATCTTAAAAACGTCAAATCAATAGTAATTAACAATAAATTTATTAAAATTGTCTAATTTCACTATTTTTCAACGTTAAACATAACAAAAAATCATACTTTTGTCTTTTAGTATTTTATTCATCTTTCATTCATGAAACTTGTCTTATTTTTAATATATTACTATATTAATAATTAATAAAAATTTTTTATATAATATATGTGGTGCAGTGTGGTTTTTTTTGCGGTTTTTGAAAACTAATAACCGCACCGCACCGCAAAATTGCGGTTTTTAGAAAACAGAAAACCTCACCATCGGTTTTTATTGCGGTTGCGATTTATGCGGTTTTTGCGATTAACTTTAATTGCGGTGCGGTTTTTGTTCATCTCTACTTACCATCCACAATTAAATGCTTTTTTACATTTATTATTTGTTTTTGATAAAAATTTTAATTGACCTACCCTGGTTTACACGGGTTATATCCTAATCCTAATAATAAACGGTCCATTTTGATGCAAAATGAAAAGGGAGCCTCATCGTTCATGTACCCAAAAAAAAAATATAAGAAAAAAGCGAACCATTAACCAAACCAAGGGGAAACAATAGACCATCGTATATCAGAGTCAAACTTCCGTTAGTCGTTTCCAACCCTAGCTAGGGTTTTCAATTTCATCGTCGACAATACATCTGCCAATTAAGTTCGATTCATTTTCTATCCTTCTGTTATTCAGTTCGAGCTTTGTGTCAGAATCCTTTGGGAGGCAAAAGCATGTACGGATCGAGGGGGTAAGTTCTCTCAACAATAAATTTTTATCCTTTTTTTTTTTTGTTATATGAATCAGTTTCAGCTTAGTGGCTTGCGCATGTGTTAAGTTTCTTTCAATGAATATCATGGGTTTTTCCGTTTCTATATCCTTGTTATCCCGGTATCTGAATCCGGGTGAATTTGATTGTTCAATTGGCGTTTCCATAGAAATGAAATTCACCATAAAAATTGAAAATAAAGGTGATAAATTTGGGGATTAATCTTGATTTTTCCATTTTTGAGTATTCATGCTGATCAGATTTGGGGATTAATCTTTATCAATTCTTTCCACATGCCACTCTTTCTCTTTCTTTTCAATTCAATTCGATTAACAAATTAAAAATGTAGATTTAACAGCGACTCTCCGCTCCTGTATATTCTTTTTTACCAGTTCATAAGTTTGAATTGCTGGCTGTTTCTGGTTCTTGCACTTAACAATAGAATAGAATTATAAGTTTTAATCTACAACAAACAAATTCAACATGATGGAATGATATAACGTATGAGAATTTGATATTATTAGAGGGTTAAACTTATGAGAATTAATAAAGAAAAAAGTAGTAAAATAGGAAAAGAAACATGGGTCGGGTATGGTTTTATTAAGTGGGGAATGTTTTTTCTTTTCTCTTTGGGTATGAATAATTGAAGGGCAATGTATGGGAGCGGGGGGTTATCAGATGCATACGAAATCGGCTCAAAAAGACCAAGAATCATGGAATCCAATCCCTACTTTGCAGTTTCCAGTTCCACCGCCTACAACCACCACCACCACCACCCATACAACTACACCACCACCACCGCCTTCCACCCATCATCTTTTCCGGTGGTCCGCCTGAGAGGCCTCCCATTCAATTGCACAGACACCGACATCTTCAAGTTCTTTTCCGGCCTCGAAATCCTTGACGTGCTATTGGTCAACAAATCCGGCCGGTTTTCCGGCGAGGCTTTTGTGGTGTTCAGCCGCCCCATGCAGGCTGAGATGGCCTTACAGAAAGACCGCCAGAACATGGGGCGGCGATACGTGGAGGTTTTTAAATGCAAGAAACAGGATTACTACAATGCGGTGGCTAGTGAGGTGAGATATGAAGGCGGTGGCGGCGGTGGTGGTGGAGGTGGTGGTGGTGGTTATGGTTATGATGATTACTATGGCCATGGAAGCTCACCACCACCACCAGCGAGGTCTTCAAAGAGGTTTCTTCAAGATAAGATGAAGGATGAAATGGAGTATACTGAGATATTGAAGTTAAGAGGGCTGCCGTTTTCTGTGAAGAAATCTGAGATTTTTGAGTTTTTTAAGGATTTTAAGGTTGTGGAAGGGAAAGTGTTTATTGCTTGTAGGCCAGATGGGAAGGCGACAGGGGAAGCTTACGTGGAGTTTGAGACAATTGAGGAAGCTAAGGAAGCTGTTATGGTGAAAGATAAGAAGATGATTGGGTCAAGATATGTCGAGTTGTTTCCGTCTACTCATGATGAAGCTAGAAGAGCTGAGTCTAGGTCAAGGCAGTAATAATTAGTGAAAAGATTGTGTTTTTTTTTTTTTTTTTTTTTTTTTTTTTTTAGGTTTTTTTTTTTTGATGATGTTTGTTGGATATTGATGATTTGGTTATATATTGTGGGTGTATTTTGGTAATTGGTAGATTTGTTTTAGTTATTGGGCGATGGATATTATGGTTTGCTGAAATGTTTTTGTTTTGTTTTGTGTTGATGTTTTGTTTCACATGGATCGTGTGGTGATGTGTTGTATGATGAAATTAAAACATGGATGTGTTAAAAGTAAAAGTTTTTTTATATGTATTTGAATGATATTGTTAAAAGTATGTAGATTTTATATAGAATATTAGTGTGATAATAAGAAATAAAATTACAATTTTGTAGTATGCACAAAGCATATACGTGCAAAGCAAGGTTGATCGAAAGATGGACTCCGGATAAAATGTATTTATAACAAAGAATAAGATATCGAATCAATAAAATTTGGTTGTAAAGTTTTGTTTTTCCTGGTATTTGTTATAACTTGATGTTGATTAAGATATTGAATTGATAAAATTAATTTTAACTTTTTAAAGAGATCTCATAATAAGTAGAACGTATTTTAAATAAAAAAAAGAAACCAAAGTCTGATTGTATACAACTACACTAGATCACAATGCTGTATGAGGTTTCTTATGATTTTTAATGCGTAATTTTGAGTTGAATACCTGAATGGATGAATATTTTGATGGTCAATTCATGCTGATTGAATATTTTTAAGTTATTTATCGGATTTTTTTTATCATAAATAAAGAAACTTGTAGGGTTTATAAGACTAATTATTAAAAAGTGGAATTGGCCGCTGTAAGATATTTTGCATCAAAATCGGGCCCAAATGTGATGAAGTTTTTTTATTTTTATTTTTATTATTTATTATTATTATTTTTTTAGATTTTTAAAATCAAGATCAAAATCTTTGATAACCATGTATACAAATAATCCAATTAAAACAAAATACCAATATTAATATATATTTTGTTTTTTCAAGTCTAATACATATGTCCGAACTTTTAAAATAAAAAATAAAAAACAAAATCTTGATATGTAATTGTAAAAAGGGGTAATTTCTAGCAATTCACTCAAAGATCGTTTGACCCGATTTTGACTGAACATAAGAAACTGAAGTGGTCGGCCAGCGATAGCCGCCGAGAAAGAATCGTTAATGGCGGAGACGGAATCCTACCCCCCGATCGACCCAACAAACTTTGATCTCATCGTCGTCGGCACCGGCCTACCTGAATCCATCATCGCCGCCGCAGCCTCCGCAGCCGGAAAAACTGTACTCCATCTTGATCATAACCCCTTCTACGGCTCCCACTACTCTTCCCTTACTCTCCAAGACCTCACATCCTTCCTCCGCTCCCACTCCGAAATCCCTAAAACCAATCCCCCCCAATCGGATGACACCGAGACTCTCGATGTTAACCCCCGCCCCCTCTACTCTGATGTCGAGATCTCTTCTTACGATGATTCTCTCGAAGAACATTCCAGGAAGTTCAATTTGGACTTGGCAGGACCTAGGGTTTTGTTCTGTGCTGACAGTGCTGTGAACTTACTCCTCAAGTCATCTGCTAATCAGTATGTTGAGTTTAAGAATATTGATGCGAACTACATAGGTGATGGAAATGGTAACCTAATGAATGTGCCAGATTCGAAGAGTGCTGTATTCAAGGATAAAACAATGAAGTACAGTGAGAAGAATCAGTTGAATAGTTTCTTTAAGCTGGTGCAGGGGCATCTTGAAGCTGTTAAATCTGTTGACGTTGCCGTTGATGATGAGAAGATCATTTCGGATGAAGATTTAGAAAGCCCATTTGTCGTGTTCATGGACAAGATGAAGTTGCCTCCAAAAATAAAATCGTAATGCGTCTCTCCCTCTATCTTGGTGATCCATGACAGCATTTTCCTTAAACTATACCAAGTTAATTCGATTGCTTCCTTCTCTTTTTCTTTATAGGATCATCCTCTATGCCATAGCCATGGTTGATTATGATCAAGATGCTGGAGAATCCTGTAAAGATATTCTCAAGACAAAAGATGGGATAGATCGTTTAGCTCTTTACCACTCATCAGTTGGAAGGTTTCTTCTCACTCTGCTTGTTGTATCATTTAATTCATCAACATATGATGTATTATTATATGGCTATTTAGGTTTCCTAATGCACTTGGAGCATTGATTTATCCCATCTATGGCCAAGGAGAATTGCCACAAGCCTTTTGCAGACGTGCTGCTGTAAAAGGGTGTCTTTATGTAATTTCTTTAATCTTTGCTCCCTGAACTTTCTTCATTCTACTACAGATTTTGACTCAACTTCTGTTTATATTACAGGTTTTGAGAATGCCAGTGATATCTGTACTTCTGAACAAGGTTTCTACTCTATACAAGAATTAAAAAATTTCATCATCATGCAAAACTCAGATTGCTGATTTATATTATAACATTTGGTTGATGGAATTTGCAGGATAATGGGAATTATAAAGGTGTGAAATTGGTATCTGGGCAGGAATTAACCAGTGATAAACTAGTAATGGATCCATCTTTCACCATAACATCTTCAAATTCTCCTTCAAATGTTTCTAAATTGGCTAGAGGAATATGCATCACAAATAGTGCTTTAAAACCTGATATATCCAGTTGTCTGGTTATATATCCTCCTAGATGTAAGATCTCTCTTCTTTTTTATTTTTGAAAATTTCAAGAGTCAATCTGAATAAGATTAATTCTCTCTCTTTAGCTTTATACCCTGATCAGGCTACTTCAATCCGAGTTCTCCAACTCGGGAGCAGTTTAGCTGTTTCTCCTTCTGGGAAGTAAGTTTTTTTTTTTTTAATAAAAATTTACAATTTTATTATTTCTATTATTGACAGATGCCTTATCTTACTTCATATATATTTTTTTTTTTTACCTTTTTTAGGTTTGTTTTCTACATTTCAGTTGTATGTGATAATGCCATTGAAGGAAAAAAGTCTCTACAAGCAGCCATTGATGACCTTTTCTCATTACACTCTGATGAAACTGAAAGTAAAGAGTTGAAGCCCACTTTGCTTTGGAGTGCATTGTATATCCAAGATTTAATCGAGGTGTGTTTAATTTTCTTGTTATTTTTATATTGTTAATTGTTATGCAGTTGATTGAAGATTTGTTTTGTTTTGATTTTAGGGTTCAGTGGGACCTGTTGTTATGACACCTACTCCAGATGGAAATTTAAACTACAATGATCTTCTTGATGCAACTTCAAAGGTATCTTCATCTTATTTTTATTTTCAGAAAATAGGATATGGAAATCAAATAAGCTAGAAATTTTTAATTTTTCTCACTGGGGTTGTATATTTGTGGCATATATAAATGTAACAGCTGTTTAAGAAGTTGTATCCTGATGATGAATTCTTCCCAGAGACATCAAACACAGACTCATCTGATAAAATAGAAGATGATAGTGAAGTTGTTCTAGATTCCTAGCCATGATTTTTTTTTTTTTTTTTTTTTTTTTTAATGAAATGTTGGAAAAGTAGATACAAAATATAGATGTGATTTTGAGTACCAAAAGGAATGAAATTGTTTTTGTCATGTTAAATTTTATATGTTGTATTGTATCACAGTTGATAATTTTATTTTTCTTGTGGTTGGATTTGTGTTCAAGTAAAAGATTTTGTAATGTTAAATTTTAAAATCTGTTGGCAAAATGTAAATCAAAATTTAATTTCAGGATGCTTAAAGATTGTAGCAGGTGAAATATAGTTGTTTAGTCAAAATATAATTTCTTTTGAGATATTAAATGAAACTTAAAAAGTCATTTGACATGTATATTATGTAGTGATATGACCTTCTCAATCATTATATTCAAAAGTAGATAATCAATGCGATAATATAATTGTTTCGAGTAACCTTAAAACACAAATATAAAAGAAAAAAACTGTCCATTTAAAAAAGAAAAAAACTTGATACAGACTCATAGAGCATTCAGCAAAAAAGAGTGAAAAAAATAGAACATCAATTAAAAATGTTGGTGCCGTTGCCAGGACTCGAACCTGGAGCTCCTGGGTTAGAGGAGCTGTAAAGATGAAATCTTTCAGCTGATTGTGCTACAACGGCGTATGTTGATAACATTCATCCATAATTGTATATATCCACTAAAAGTTATAAAGCGGAAACAACGTTTTTCATTTTAACCAACGATCAGTAAATTGACGTTTTTTTTGGGGGTACAGTCGTACAGATGTCGTGTATTTGTTGTATGTGATTTAAATCACATAGAGTAAGGAGAAACATTATCTATTAGCAAAATGATATTTCCATTTGATAAATTGATTCGTCTATTTGAAATGTATGTTTTACCAACTTGTACGATAGCTGCAAAGGCGTTTTACCTCATATGGATGGATCAAATTATTAACTGGAAATATCACTTCCCATTAGCAAAAGTTTTGTATATTTTTGCTCATTTTAATAAGTACAACGTTTTTTTTTATTATTATTTTTTTATTTTTTATTTTTAATAAATTTATGTGTTCTGTGTTGAACTTTGTTTGAAACAGATAGTATTATTCAAATTAAACTAAAATCATATAACTGGTATTTATCTAAAACGTCATGAATAATTAAGGTATTAAGTTTTCTATAAAAGAAAATTACCTCCGTAGAGAAGAAAGAAGTAGCAACAAATCACAAGACGCGACCATAACTCGCCACACTGCGGTCAAAACCGTAGGAAACCGCACCCAGGGGGTGGTGTGCGCGGTCTAGCTGGCAAAACCACGCACACCGCGGTCCACTCCGCACAGCCTTAAATGAAATAAATAATGATTAGTAAAATTTGATTAGCCTTACATTTACTGATGAATATTTCGTTTCTATTCATCTCGCTCCCCTTATGTTTCCCCTTAATGCGTCAGCTGTCCTGTTCCGTTTCTTTATTTGGAGGATTTATGACATGGTTGATTGAACTCACATAGTCTTTTATGAGGTTTTTTTTTTTTTTTTCCAAAAAGGGTTAACTGGATTTGGTATGACTCCAACCAAGCCACAACTTAAGGTGCTTACTTTTGTTTAATTATGTCTTAGTTTTTTTAACTTAGGGGTTGTTTGATATACTTCTTACTAGGTTTAGTAAGAGGTTGGGTCGGGTGAGAGTCGGTCATATTCAAACCATTTGATACAACAATTAGTTGGGTTTGAATTGGTCCTATAGCCTCTAATATGCCTCTTACTTTGTGTGATAAGAACTCAGGTGTGACTTAGTCAAATTTGATTCAATCAACAAAATTCAAACGACCTGCTTGACCATATCTCCATGGAAAAACTAATATCTTCTATAAACATATATTTTTCAACACACTCCCATTTGATGACTTTTTGATCTGGAGAAAACATAAGCCATGAAACGGAAAGACTGGTAATAGCATGAAGCAGGAAGTGGTTTGCTTAGAACATCAACATTAACAACTCCATTCGAGGCAAAGTATTCAACAAATTCAAGTAAACAGATGGTATGATGGTGGCCTGGGTTGACAAAGACTAATGGAGTACCTATATCATCATCAGAGGCATAAACAACTATGACTTGATTATAAAAATTTTATGCTTCTCTAATTTTTTTATAACTAATTTCCAATTTATCTTTTACTTGTATGCTAGACATATGAACAAACACAAAAGGTATAATCCCCGAAGTGTTTGCAACCAATTCCTTCCTATTTAGCAATATTTAATCCACTATGCAAGTCTCCGTCTTTTGCTGTTGGATGATTCTTCTCACTTTTGACCTCATCAACTTTAGGATTTCGTATCATTTTAGAAATTCATGTTGTTTTTTTTTTGTTGGACTTCAAACTTTAGCAGTTTTTATAAAAAAAACCCCAACATTTTTTATATAATACCATCAAGGTTGATCATAGCAACGTGATCCCATCTAGTCTATTACTTACTGAATCTTTGAATAGTAAAGCATATTTTATTTGTGCCATTAAAATTTGTTGATAAAACATGTCTTCCCATTAACCAATACCTAATTAAGTAGAGAACCTAATGGATTGTAAAATATTCAACATGTCTCCCCTTTCTCATTGACTAGAATATATATATATATATATATATATATATATATATATATATATATATATATATATATATATATATATATATATATATATATATATATATATATATATATATATATACTTACAAACGTTACATAATCTATAAACAAACAATGAATGGTTGCATGAACTATGGTGAAATCCCAAAGGGGTGACATAATCTGTGAACCTTTGGTAGCATGCATGTGGTGCCTGTTTTAGACCGTACAATGATTTCCTCATTCTACAAACATGATGAGGATAAGATGGATGACGGAAACCGGCAGGCTGATGCATATAAACCATCTCTGCATATAAACCGTCTCTGCCATATGTCCATGTAAAAAAACATTCTTGACATCTAATTGATTAATCTCCCATCCGTGAAATAATGCAATACTAAGAACATGTCCATGTAAAAAAGCATTCTTGACATCTAATTGATTAATCTCCCATCCGTGAAATAATGCAATACTAAGAACTGAGCGTATAGTTGCCGGTTTAACAACCGAGCTGAATGTCTCATCGCAATCGCCCCCGACCTGTTGTGTTCTCCCGTCACAGACCAGTCGCGCTTTGTAGCGCTCAAGTGAACCATCTGACTTGGTCTTGTGTTTGTAATTCCACATGCAACGTATAACATTCATATGCGGCTCACGAGGTACTAGTTCCCAAGTGTTATTGTCAATAAGAGCATTAAACTCATCAGTCATGGCACGGTTCCAAACGGGTTTGTTAAGGGCCTCGGTTGGGTTACGGGGTAATGGTTCGAAGGTAGTAGAAGTGTGTAGGTTGAGGGGATGTTTTGGTTTTGTGTTCCCAGTCATGCTATGGGTTGTCATAGTGCGGGTTGGATGAGTAGGGGGTACTGGTGTGGGAGAGGTAGTGACAGATGTCGAAGTGTGAGTGATGGGTGAATGTTGTTGAGTTTCGGTGGGTTTTGGATGCCGACTATAAACATAGCGGGGAGGGGCGTCAGAGCGAGGAGGAGGAGGAGGGGAGGAAGGTGATGGGGGTGGGGTAGAAGATGAAGGATGTGTAGTAGTGTGTTGGTTTGGAGGTAGAGGTGGTGGGGTAGTATTTTGATTCATAGAAACTGATTTCCATATGGCGGGATGTAGGTCATCGGAAGACGAATGGAAAAATTCATAAGATGGAGGGATGGAGTGGCGAGTAGCAAAGGGAAAAACATGTTCATCAAAGACGACATGTCTTGAGATAATGATTTTGCGTGTTGACAGTTCGTAGCATTTGTATCCCCTATGATCAGAGGGGTAACCAAGGAAAACATACGAGGTGGATCGATTTTGAAGTTTGTGAATGGAAGTGGAAGGTAATAGGGGATAACAGAGGCATCCAAAGGTTCTTAAGTGATGGTATGTTGGATGTTTTCGGTATAGCAAGTATGTAGGAGTGGAATGGTTTTTGGTTTTAGTAGGTAGAATATTTAGAAGATATGTGGCCATCTGGAGTGCATGATGCCAAAAGGTGGGGGGAAGAGAGGCATGTGTAAGTAAAGTCCGAATTATATTATTAATTGATCGAATTTTACGTTCGACTTTACCATTTTGTGGTGAAGTGTGGGGGCATGAAAAACGGAAAACCATTCCGTTTTTAGTACAAAAATCATGAAAGGATTTATTATTGTACTCGGTTCCGTTATCACATTGAGACGAATTAATATCACGCTCAAATCGAGTCTTGATAAATTTGGAGAAATTTAGAAACGTGGAATAGACATGTGATTTATTACTTAATGGGAATGTCCAAAGATAGTTGGTATAATCATCAAGGAAAAAGAGGTAATATCGACGACCTCCGGTGCTTGCAACCGGGGCGGTCTATAAATCACTATGCAGTTTGTCAAATGGCATTGAGGTGTAAGTCAAAGAACTATAGAAAGGCAATTTAATATGTTTACCAAACACACAAGATTGACATAAATGTTTATCATAAAATTTTCCAATAGAAATAAAGTTGTTCTTATTCAAAACACGCAATAATGATGAACTAGGATGCCCCAAGCGGCGATGCCATAAGTCTTGAGACAGGGAAGCAAAAGTGGAAGGAGGAGTGACTTGAGTAGATGGCGGTGATAGAGGATAGAGATCTCCAGTGCTGTTACATCAGAAAGTCCTTCACAAGAAAGCCAAAAGGGTCAAATTCAATGGATATATTGTTATCTGTGGTTAAACGACGAACAGACAAAAGGTTTTTGATTAGCTTAGGTGCGTGAAGAATATATTTGAGTTGTAAAGGTGGAAAGGGTGGTGGTAAGGTTGTGTGACCGGTGCCATGAATTGGGATTTGAAAACCGTTGCCAATAACTATGTTGTTTTGTATACCATTATTGAAATAACGGGAAATGTTACCTGTATTGTTTGACATTTGATTTGTAGCCCCAGAGTCCAAATACCAATTTTGATCAGGATTGAGCGTCATGGTGTACATAGCCTGCTCGATGGATTGTTGGGCTGTTGTAGGAGCTTTTTTTGAGGCAGCAAGCAGCGCAGTAGAAGATGTGGCTGCAATGTGAGCTTTTCGGGTTTCTTCCAAAATAAGTTTGGACCTTGTTGTATAAAAATCAGGCAGGGGAGAGGTTTGTTGCAAGTGTGTTGCTATGTTTTCATATTTTTCACCAAGACCGGCAATCGATTGTAACACCAACTGATCCTTAGAAATCGGTGCATCAACATTTGAGAGTTGATCAAATAGAGTTTTTAACTCTTGACAGTAGGTAGAAACATTGGGAAAAGATTCTAACCGGACATTAGAGAACCGGTTTTCCAAGTATAAGGCTCTTGAAGGCTTGCTATCAATGATTATATTCTCCAAGGCTTTCTATGCCTGTTCAGCAGTAGAGTCTGGATTGAGAATAGTGATTAGTAAATCCTTAGAGATTGTATTGTGAATCCATTGTAGAACTAAAGAATCTAATCGTTTCCATGGAACCTTGTCATCCATGTTTTCTTTATCTTTATCACCGGGTGATTTATATGAAGATCCTTCAGCGGGAATGATGTGATTAATTACATCATGGGCGCGACAGTGGATCTTGAAGAGTTCCACCCATGTTGTGTATTGCCCATCATCCTGGTCCAACACAATGGGAATGAAATTCCTGATGTTGGTAACTGTAAGAGCAGGATGTAGATTAGCCATTCGAGCGTTAGACAATAAGATGAATGAGGAGATAATGAAGATAAATCAGATGTAAAGAAAGCAAAATCAAGTTCTGATTGGAAGATGGAATGCTACTAATGAAGATAGAATTACCAGCGCTGAGAACGAAAAGAAGATGAGAAGGGAATCGATGCTGTAATTGGAGCCGTGACTTGAGTTTTCGGCTGCTAGGGTTGTTGGGGAGATCAGAGGTATCGCTTTGATACCATAATGGATTGTAAAATATTCAAACGTGTCTCCCCTTTCTCATTGACTAGAATATAAATATATACTTACAAATGTTATAGTTTAGTACCATGAGAATTACAAAATATATAATATACATCATAAAGTTTCCTAGTCTAATAGAACCGAATAGTGATGGATAAATATTGCTAAAAACTAGATATGCAAACAAGCCAAGCTACTCGTGAGCTACTTAAAATCGAATCGTTAAAAGCTCGACTCGAGATCGATTTTAAACGAGTCCGAGCCGAGCTCGAGCTTAATATTAGGTTTGTTTATTAAATGAGATCGAGCTCGAGCCTCTGTTGCTTGGCTCGATTAAGCTCGCGAGCCTAAACGAGGCTACATATATATAATAAAAAATTTATTTTTATTTTTATATATTAAAATAAATAAAAATTTAATAAATACCATTTTAGGAAATTAGAGTATACCGTATACGATCCGAGCCCAAACCGAGCCCGAGCCCGTACAATTCTTAACGAGCCGATCTCAAGCTTTGTACCACAAAGCTCGAAACGAGTCGAGCTCGAGCCTATAAATATTTAAACGAGTCGAGCCCGAGCCTAGTCTGGCTCGAACCCGAGCTCGACTCGGCTCGTTGGTAGCCCTACTAAAAACCTTCAAACGTGTTGGAAAAAAAATGAAATTTGATAGAAATATATGCAGTAATTAGTATTTGGGGAAAATGTGGTAGTGTTAAGAAGTCCATAGTTTTATCTTGTCAACCTTTATCCAAAATATGTAGTTGTATTATTTGTAAAAGCCATCCCAAGTTGATCCAAGTACCTATTTTTGTCTTCTTTAATGCAAGATCATATTAAAATTTCAAAATTTGCAAAAAAATAAGTTTGTTAATTTCTATGATAAATGAATTCACGTCTTTTGCATATACGAGAAATGAGGGTGGAGCTTGTGTCCTACTTTGAAAAAGATTGCAATTTATCCCTTTTGACATCATCTAATGCATGCACACCAACCATTATTGCTAATAAAAGGGCTATAAAAATTGTAGGATGAAATTATATGAGCTGATTTTTATTTAACCATACATGTATTTTCATACTTATGATATATGGGGTACTGAAGGGTAAAGAGAAATAAAAATAATGATGAGAGACCCAAACTTTTAAAGTACTAACAAACTAGCTTTGTAGACACCCAGTAGGGTACTGATGATGACCACATACTATTCTAGACAAGTCATGTCAAACATGGATAAGCTTGCAACCTTTATATGTTTATAAGCCATACATGGACATGTTTTAAAACTTGTAGATGTTAATAAATTGTTCTACAAACATGTGTATGACCTGTAGGCATTGATGAATCGTACACAGACATGTCTGCGACCTGTAGTTGTTATTAAACTATACATGGGCAGTCCCCGACCTGTAGATGTTGGAACATCATACACACATGACTACGAACTGTATGTATGAATGAATTATTCATGTGGGTATTCTATTCACCCATAGTTATCTTATTAGCATATATTGCTATGGAATCCCCGAAGCAGTATTATTCAGTTAGAGATCCTTTAGGATATATCCCTTGAAACCGCTGGTTTAGGATCAAGGAGTGAGAATAACGGGAACGAGTAATGGGGTTATTTGTTAATGCAAAACATATAATTATAATAATTTTAATTATAATAGTGTGGGTTGAAAACCCTATTTGTTCACCACGTTTCCCAACCTAACCTACTCAGTTTCTTTGTATCACAGGTATCGATACAAAGGTATTTGATATTTGGATCTGATGAGAGATTAAAGGAAATGTAGGTCATTAGATGTTGTAAGGCCAGTAATGCTGTTAATGTTATTGTATGCGACCACGTTAAATCTGATGGAAAGCATTGACGGGACGTTATCTCGCTAGGCCATTGACCGGGTCTCGGTCTTAGCCCGGACAGGCCAGTACCAGGATGAAAACTCACTTTCCCCCACGAGGAAGAATATTCCTTGTGATCCTCTCATTCTATCATGACCAATCAGGTCATAACAAAGAGCCTAATGACGCCTACAATCGATGTCATCTGGCTATTAGACGATGTGAGTGTACTTCTCCCAGTAGGAAAGTGCCACGTCTCACTCCCACATAGGAAGAGTCACCCCATTCCGTTAGCAATAGATATAAAATGATCCCTTCCTGCCCAAGGAAGGGGATGATCTTCTTCCCTATAAAATTTTACCTAAATCTATCTCAGAAAGAAAGCTAACTTGATCACAGGAGTGACGTCCTGGGAGAACCCCCAGTCGTCCTTTAACGATTCTTCTGTATTGTGTTCTCAAGTAAGCCTCCAATACCAACTCGTCAACAAACGACCAATCCCTGAAGAGCATGTCACAAAAACTATGTTTATGCTTATGTTTGTTATACCAGTTATGACATCCTAAGTTTTAGTAATCAATGAAAAACATTTCTTCGAAAATAATTTTATGGGAAAAATTCCATAGTTATAAGTAAACTATGTTTTTAAAATAAGCATAAATAAAAAGGTCTTTTTTTGAAGCTTTGAAGCTCATCCTCTCTCATAGAATCATTCTTTGTGTAGTTTTGATGCTTCTAAGTGAAGAAAGAAGGAAGATTGATTATGGAAGCATTCCATTTTGAGTTTTCAAGCTTCATCCTTGGACATTTGTAAATTACAAGATCCAAGATTTACGTGCTTTTATCCATAGATCTAGTGTAGGTTGGTGTTTTGGACTTCTTGACCACTTTGACTTTTAGTCAAACAAAAGGTTTTAGGTTGTAGACTGATGTTTGACTTATGATTAGTTTAGGCAGTTCATGTAGCTGATTCTTTAGGACTTCGTGTAGTTAGATTCAACTTTTTGATCCTGGTGAGTCTTCTCACTATACTATGTAGGACACTAGGTCTCAATTTTGTATGCTTACATGCTTGTTGGGTTGGACCCTATGGTTGGGCCCATTTATATGCTTCGTTGGGTTGGACCCTTTGGGCTAGGCCCACTATTCTATGTTGTATGTGGTATCTTGGGGAATTCAGTAAGCTTTGTGCTTACGGTTTTAAGTGTAAAATATTTCAGGTTGTCCTCACATCAAAGGAAAGAGCGCAACTTGATTACATTGCATCCATTGGAGATTTCTAAACTTTACAACTTTCATTTTTGTTACTTTGATATATGGCTTTTGAAATTGTTAAATTTATACCTTTTTTAGTTATCTATCTTTAGAATGAAATTGGTATGGTTTCATTCTTATTAAAAATGAAAATTTTGAGTTGGAATTTGGGACGTTACAACTTTTATGGTAGGATTTGTAAGAGTGATGAAACCTTGTCCTTGTATGCTTCCATGGAAAGAAAATTTATTGATATTTTTGTAATTAGGCTTGGTAATTATATTTCAAGGGCTATATGTAAAATTTATGGTTAATTAGTTGAAAATGAGAAGATTACTATAAACCCTAGTTTGGGTGATTTTATAGATAAGTGAAACCAAACTTATGTCTTGATGGATTAAGATATTTACACAAGTTATTTGTGAAGTATAACAAGTGTTAATCATGAGATTAAGCCCTATAAATATGGTGGAATTGTTGAATTAATTTGATATGGAAATTAGTTGTATCTTGAGTTGTAATACTCAAGTTGGTGTATTATTTTGATAGTCACTGAAACTACGAGAGTGGAAGCAGGAATGAGACTTCAAGAATTAGAGACATATACAGATAAAACATCACAAGGTGAGTAACTATAGTTCTTTTCTAGATAATTAATAATTAGATATGTGGTGATTATCCTAAGTATAATATTTAAATTACCGTTAACTGGTATTGTATGAGTTAATTAACTGGTGTAGTTGAAATGTCTAGAAGTTTATTGCTAAACGAGTTAATAAGCGGGTGTAGCTGAGGTTTATAGCATGTTAGTGTTATACGTTTAATAAGCTGGCGTAACTGAGATGTATAATTGATTATTCTTATATTTATAGTTGATTATTCTTATATTAGGTGTAAGACCCATGTATTACATGAGTTCATTTTATAGAAAAAAATATGAAATTCTAAACATTTGAGAAGTTTAAATTTAAAAGAAAAATATTGAATTATTAAAATTAAATTGTTTGTATTTTTTAAATTAAACAAATAATTTAGATAAATAAACAAAAGAAACTAATGAAACTTTAATTTAAATTAGAAGGAAGTCAATTAATGAAAATGATATGCATTTATTATTACATTTATTGTAATTATTACATTTAAATATTATGTAGAAATTAATAAAATGAAAAAAACCATAAAATGCCATGTGGAAAAAAATTAGTTGTAAATAACCACAAAATGCCATGTGGCCAAATCAATGAAAAATGTGACATATGGCAAAAAGTTATTTATTTATTAAGGAGGATGTGATACTAACTGATGTTTTGTGGCTATTGATATTTTCGCAGTTCACATGTCGCAAAACGATGTCTGCAAAAAAAAAAAATCCCTGCAGATGACCTAGTTTTTTTTTGCAGATGGTCATCAAAGAAAAATTTGACTATTTAGGTCGTTTTCCATTTATGTGGGTATTTTAAGGTAAAGTTTTAATTTTTTTTTTTCATTTCTCTTTAAATATTAGATCATCTTTAGATAACTAAAATATGACCCGAAAATATTTAAAGTTTCATATTTCTTTTAACACAACTAGAAAATGAGCATTTTTTTTTTTTTAATATAAGCCAACACTTCTTTATTTCTTAAAGACAAAACTTTAAAAAGGGTCCCCGTGGTTTTTGAAAATATCAAGTTTAGTCCCTAAGTTCAAAAAACCTCACAGATGGTCCTTGTGGTTTCAAAACTTTTAACATTTGGTCCTTCCGGCTAACTCCGTTACCATCTAGCCGTTAAGTCAAGAACATTTTTGTCATTTCACTACACAGGGACCATTTATGAAGTTTTTAATTACTTTTTTTTAAAATAAATATTAAAGGGGTCCCATTCTCTCTCTCTCTCTCTCTCCAAATTAAAAGTCTGAATTTCATCTAGATTTGCCACCACCACACTTCATCCAAAGTCCAAACATACACAAAAAATTGTATTCTGGCAAACCCCTTCGTCTCCGGCATATATCGACGTTGTCATTCATCAGGTCTCGCCATCTCACTGGCCTCACCATCGTTGGGGCTACCACCACCATCAACATCGCCTAAGAAACCAGTATGTACCCAAATGGCCAAACCTACCCCTCTCTTCTATATCTCTCTACCATTCTTCCTGTTCTTTCCCTAGAGTGAAAACCCCAAACAACCTCCACTACAGTCAATTGCCCAGCTCCATGCCTCTCTCGTTCTAGTGGGTTATATCTGATTGTGAAGATCACCGGAGACACCCAAAAATGAAAAGAAGCTGTCGCCGCCTCTCTCCTCCGATGCTTGCCAGAAAACGCTGATGTCCCCGACAACCCTCCATCTCCCTCTTCTCTGTCACCAACAACACTCTAGCATCAGATGAACTGAACCCGAAGAACAAGAGTCCAACTCCCTTTTCTATTCAAATCACTTCTAAAATCCATAAATCACATTCATATCTTTTGATTTTTGAGTTCTTTGTTGTTCTTAGAGTTCTACATTTTCTTATTATTCTCGTTCTAGTGTTTAATTTGTCTCTTATTTGACTCTATTTCTTTAATTTCGTATTTCCCTCCTTATGCATGATCTTTTTATTTGTTGAACTGGATGTATAAGGGGAAGGTTTAATTCGCATGCTCTGGATATTGATAATTTAATAAATGGGTTGGAAAGTGGGGAAGATAAGTCGTGCACTGAAGGTGTTTGACGAATTGCTTGAGAGAACATCTTTGCCAGCATTAAGAATCTTGAGACATTGCATCGGATTTTCCAGTGAACGAAACCCTCCAAAGTTTAGTGAGAGAGAGTGTGTGGTTGGGTTCTTGATGATCGTCGGTAACTGGAGAGAGAGAGAGAGAGTCCTTTAATATTAAATAATTATATTTTTTATTAAATAAGGCAAAAGCTTCATAAATGGTCCATGTGGTAGTGAAATGACAGAAATACCCTTCACTTAACGGCCAAAAGCTAACAGAGTTAGCGAAAAGGACCATTTGTTAAAAGTTTTGAAACCACAGGGACCATCTGTGAGGTTTTTTGAACTTAAGAACTAAACTTGATATTTTCGAAAACCACAGAAACTATTTTTGAAGTTTTGTCTTTCTTAAATATCTTTAATACCAGTTAGTTTTAAAAAATCATATCTGATCCCTATAACTTATACCTTTTAACATATGTATTATCCATAAAAAAAATTTCTTGCCACTAAAACTTAATTTATATTATTTTCTCATATACATTTATCATATTATAGGAATACTTTAACATATTTGCATATGTTATGTTTGTCCTATACAAGATATAATTTTTAAAAAGTTTTGTTGCAACTCCCCGAAACATATACCGTAGTAGAATTGGCACGAGGGCAATGCCATGGATGTGTGACAGTATACATTAGGGATGAAAGTGGGTCCAAACCCGGACCGGATGGACCCGGACCCGGAAAACCCGGAACCGGTTAACGAGATTTTATAGAACCGGAAACCGGACCGGTATATAGGAACCGGTTCCGGTTCGGTTCCGGGTATGGTTCCGGGTAAAGTGGGTCTAGAACCGGAAAACCCGGAAACATCAAAGTGGGTAGGTTGGAACCGGATAAAGTGGGTTTAGACCCGGAAAACCCGAAAAAACCGGAATTTTTTGGTAATTACTTACTACTTAGTGGGCTGAACTTTGAAAATTTTCATATTGATATCCCGACTTTGGGGGGCTGTAACTTATTGAATACGAAACCACAATTAACAAAATTAGAGTCTAAAATCATGTACAAACTCTAAAATACACTCTGGAAAAACCTGCATGTCAATCCAAATTTAAACGAATGAGATATACTTGTGTTAATATTTTCACATAATACAAAGTACAAAAACAAATAGCTGAAAAGTTGAAAATTTTCAGTTTTGATATCCCCACTTCGGAGGACTGTAAATCATTGAATGTTAAACCAAAAATGACAAAATTATAGTCTAAACTCATGTACAAACTGTAAACTAGAAGTTGGAAAAAACCACATGTCAATCCGACTTCAAACGAATTAGATATGCATGTTTTAAAACTTTCACCGAATACAAAAAAACTAAAAAACTAAAAACTTTCAGCTTTGGTATCTCAAATTTTTTAGGACTGTAAGTCAATGAATATAAAACTAAAAATGACAAATTTATAGTTTAGAATCATTTACAAACTCTAAACTACATGTTGGAAAAAAACGTATGTCAATTGGAGTTGAAACGAATAAGATATGCATCTTGTAAACGTTTCACAAAAAGTGGTTCCGGCCCTAAAAGTGGTTCCGGTTCCAAAAACCGATTCCGGATTTTAAACCCGGTTTACCCGGACCCAATGAACCCAAACCGGATTACCCGGAACCCGGATAAAGCCAATTTTTAAACCCGGAACCGGACCCGGTTCTATATATTCCGGTTTTAACGGGTCCGGTTCCGGTTCCGGTTCCGGTTCCGGTTTTCCGGTTCTAAATCTCATCCCTAGTATACATGGCCTTCTACGGCATTAGGCCTATAAAAGTTTTGAATGTTTAATCAAAAAGCCATTATAGATCATATGGTCGAAGCATTTGACTCAAACTTGAACTGCGGTTCAATTCTCCTTTCTTATAATACAAGCTGCTTAATGGAGTTTTATTTTGTATGTTCTAATTTTTATGAATTATAAAGGTCACTTCGTTTACAAATTGGCTTGTATAATTCTTTTCCAATTCCATTGTTTGGGTTTTCCAAGCTTATTAATATAAGAGGTTATCTGTATTAAATTTTTAATCTCTTATTTAAAAGACATTAGGCTCCTTAAAAAAGATCAATTTGAAAATCAACCACTCATATTACTTAATTTGAGAATGTACATTTTAATGTTATTTATGATTTTGACAATATTGGAAATTATTATATTATGAACTAGGTTATAATCCGTAAAAACTATGGTTACAAAATTAAACAAATATTAATAAATAAAAATGATAATAATTAATAAAGTATTTAATAATTAATAAGGTGATGTAAAATTTATTTTGCATTATAATGGTTGCTTCAAATAAATACTTGAAAATAAGATATATGGGGCATTCTTTAGTGTAAATTAATGAAAAAAAATGATGATATTATACAATGAAATATAAATTTGAATATAACAAAAAAACAACCAATCAATTATGTAAATGAAAATTAGTATATGGGAAAATAAAAAATTAAGTTATTGTAATAAAATCCATAGAATTTAACAGGTTAAATCGGGAGATTGCTTCTTGCCAAATACAACCTTGACAAGACAAATGGATGTGCTTGTTAACGCCAGATGAAAGATATACTGTGGAAGCTCTCAGAAAATAGATCTAAATTCACATCAATCCATCATTCTCCCGCATATCAGTTGGTGTAAGATTATCCCCATTAAAGTACTTTGTTTCGCTTGTAGAGCTGCACAAGGTCGTATCCCATCTGCTACGACACTACAACATCGTGGCATGAATATCGATTCAACACATTGTAGCTCATGTATCGGAGGAGATGAATGCGCTGATCACATTCTCATCGGTTGTCCATACGCAAGTTATATAAGAGATAGAATTTTCGAATGGTGCGGAATAAAAAAAACAAATTTCAATAATGTTGGTGACCTACTTCAATTTGCAGCCTCATGGGGTCGATGCCCCAAGAAACGTATTAAACTACTATGTATATGCTACGGATTGATATGGAGTCTTTGGAAAACCAGGAATGACAGATTATTTCGTAGAGTTGCTACCACAACATCCAGGGGGATTGATAACATCAAATCGTTAACATATTTATGGCTCAAGTGTAGGTGTAATGATATTACTGGTGATTGGATAGATAGGAATTCCTTCCCTCTTTCCCATATGTAACAACTTTAAAAACTATTCTTTTGTTTTCTTGTTTTTCCCTTGCCTAGTTTCTTGCTAGGTTTCGGTCAAGATGTTCAAAATTCATTGACTTCAACAACTTCACAAATTGTCTGTGCATGGATTAATCGCATAGCGCTGCCCAGTCGGCCGCATATCATGTACCGCATACCACCTAGGGATTAATTGGGGACTAGTCAAGATTTCTACAACACTAGTGCGTTGCTATAATAAGCACAATGCTTTAACAAGCAGTAATTTTTTGGCATCACTTTTGTCACTTCCATGTACTTTTGCTACTGAAATGGATTAGAATGTTATAATTAGCAGCAAACTAAAGTACATAACTATAATAAACACAATAAAAAGTACAATGCTATAAGAAGTAGTAAATTGAAATTTAGTGTTGTTTGAGTTGTGAAAATAAAAAATGAGGTACTATGCTAATAAGCACAAATTAATGCATGAAGAGACATACAAGGGATACGTCCTATGATTTATGATAATCACTTGAATAATATGGCCAAGTATATTTCTACTTCTTTTGTCTGCTGATTACATAAGATTTTTTCTAGATATAACAATGTACTTTCTTTTTTCATATTTCTTTGGGTTTTTAGATCTTCTATTGAGGTTTATTTTGTTTAATATATTTGTTTATATGTTTCACAAGTTGATACGAGAAAACATGAATTTACAGGAATATATGTGTTTATACGTGTCCCATGTTGACACTAATTTGTTTCGTATCTTATATGTCTTTAATTAGATAGGTAAAGGTCGTGTTTGACATGGGTAAGACATGGAACACGAATTTAAAGTACGTGTCGCACAAATAAAAACGAAACACAAATTTCTAGTCATAGAGACGAAAAACTTGTATCATGTTAATCGTGTCGTATATCAAATTGGCGGGTCTAATTAAAGGTAATATAATGTTCTTACCAAGCTTAATTGATGCTTTCGTGGTGGGATTTAAAAGAGTGATAAAAGCTTGTTCTTGTATGAATCCATGGAAAGAAAACTTAGTGATGTTGTTGTAAGTAGGCTTAGTAATCATAATTTAAGGATTATATTTCAAAATCATGGTTAGTTAGTTGAAAAGGATAAGATTAATATAAACTATACTTTGGTTGATTTGATAGATAAGTGAAATTGAGCTTATGTCTTGATGGATAAAGACATATACACAAGTTATTTGTGAAAGATATAACTTAATCATGAGATTAAGACCTATAAATATGGTGGAATTATTGAATTAAGTTGAAACATAAATTGGTTATATCTTGAGTTCTGATAGTCGAGTTGGTATATTAATTTGATAGTTACTAAAACATAAATTGAAGCACGATGCACCTTTTATTTTTTTTATTTTTTTATTTTATGTTTTGTAGGTTTCATCTATTATGTACATATAAATGTAAGACATGGATTTGATACCAATGATGGAATTTATAGGTTACAAAATCAATTTACATGCAGAAAATCACTTAACACTTAAGTGTACATGCAACCTATTGGATCTATGTCTTTTAACAACTAATAGAAACATACTTATGAAATTAAAAGAAACCCAAGGTGTAATTGAAAATACTAGTTAAGATTAAATACCTTTGATATTGAGCTAGTAGACAATATCCTTAAATCCCTTCTTGATCTTTAGAAAGCTAGCACCAAAAATATGGTTGCCTCTAATGGCTCACACCCAAAACCCTAGAAACCCTAGAATGAAGATGAGAGGGTAGAGATGAGGAGAAATTTGATCTCTACCTTATGTAAGGTAGAAGCTATGAAATTTATGTACTAAGGGGTCATATTTATAGCAAGTGGTTCTCCAAGATATACACTGATTTGAATACTTAAATATTCATATTTAATCTATTCAAGTCCTTATCCTTATCAGCTATCATGAAGCTTCCAGAATCTCATCCAAACCCCCTAAAATCGTCCACCCTATAGTAGGTTCTAGAATTACTTCTTTTGTTCAAATATTGAAGAATTACAATTCAACTCTCACACCTTTAGTTAATTCTAGCTAACCCTGAATTAATTCTAGATTAATTTTGATAAATAATTATTTAATTCCAATTATTTTTTTTATTAATTTATTATTCATATAATAAATTAATAAATCGTTTTATCTATCTCCTAATACCATTCTTAGCTATTTTTGGTTATGGGGGCAACCGAAAAAGGATGTTACTATTATTCCATAAAGTTACACCAATCTAGTTTTGACTTAGACTGATTTAGTTATGACCTTGGACACCTATTCCAACAAAGAGGGTTTGTTATCAAATCATATGTAACGCCCGTAGATCCGGGGTAGTCAATTTAGA
Organism: Lactuca sativa; assembly: GCF_002870075.4. Taxonomy (NCBI): domain Eukaryota; kingdom Viridiplantae; phylum Streptophyta; class Magnoliopsida; order Asterales; family Asteraceae; genus Lactuca; species Lactuca sativa. The sequence goes on along the minus strand of NC_056624.2, from coordinate 163,473,097 downwards.
GGCAATAGGGGTCGAAAACGACTTTTCGACAAAAGATTATTTAGAATAAATAATCTTAACCAAGTTGTAGAATATGTTACAAGGTTTCCGTACATATAAAGAACGCCGAAATCCGAGTTATAACGAAGAAGTTATGGCCCGTCGAAGTTTTACGGCAAAATCGGCACGACACCAGGAAGCGTAAATAGTGAATTTACGATAGAGCGAGATTTATCCTTAGCGACCTAAACGAAAGTCGTAGAATATATTAAACTGAGAAAATCCATAAAAAGAACGCCCAAATCTGACTTCGTATGAAGAAGTTATGATTTTTCTAAGATTCGACTTAGCAGTGCACGACCCGAAACTCGATTTTTAGTTCGAGCGATTTTTGGCTTACACGACCTAAATGAGAGTTGAAGATCTCATTAATAGGAACTCAACGGTAAAAAGATGGACGAAAACGGAGTTTGTATGAAGGAGTTACGAATTCTTCGCGGTCATTTAACAGTCTAAACGCCTCCTACTGTTAATTTTGAGATCGGTCGAGAATTAGCCAACGGAGTCTAAATGAAAGTTGTAGACCTTGTTTTTACCTACGTGTGGAAAAAAGAATGTCAAAAACGGAGCTCGTATGCGAAAGTTACGGGGTTTAGAAGTCGGCAGGGTGCTGTTGCAAAAGGGGTGACATGGCTGAATATGGGCCAAGGCTTTCTCCCCAAGGAAAGCCATCAGATGATGACACGTGGCACTGACTCGCCGAGTCAGTGAACTGACTCGGCGAGTCCGTCAGGAATTCACCCTATAAATAGAAGTGTCGGGTCTTGCCATTTTTTCACACCTTCAAACCCTTCTTTCTCTCTCTAGTTTCTCTCTCTAAAGCCCCTAACCCCCCTAAAGCCTAGGTAAACCCCCTAGCACCCGAAGGAAGCCACGAGGCTCCCGAAGCCCCGAGAAAAGAGCCTTTCGGCTCGGGAACGCTGCTCCAGCGAAGCCCGTTTTTTCGAGAAAACCCGCTGTAAGTGAGCTGTACCTATCCTATCTTTAGTATAGCTTATGTTACAATATAGTAATGTTATTAGAACCTTATATGGGGTGTTTGGGCTATTATTATGCGTTATATAAGTATTGTTTAACGTTTATATAATAATAATAATAGCTAGACTATTAAATCAGTCTCGTCAAACGTTAGACTAAACTCTAGTGGTAATGATACTAGGTTTCGTCAATGGATAATTGTTTTAAGAGTAACGAAGTGCCGTCCGAGTGCCGACTCACCACCTTCCAGGTGAGTGCATGGTCCCTTTCATCTTACACATAGATATGAAGTATTTTATTATAAATTACGTGCTATGTGTTCATATTGTCTGAATACTTGCTGTCTATGCTGGTGAAAGATTTTTATACATGTTTTAAATGATGTAAACTGTATAAAGTATTTTATATCTACAAAATATGTTGGGTAAAACATGGGTAGATGAATGATGAGGGATAAAAGCTGAAATAGAGGAACATTAGTAGCATGGACCTAGTACCCTATAGGTATACATTGGCAGCAGTGGACCTAGTACCCTATAGATGAGCACTGGCAGCTGCGCTACAACCCGTAGATGTTTTAGATCTACGGTAAACGTCCTAGCAGCTGCGCTCTAAGGACAGTATCGGCAGCTGCGCCTAATAGGGAGCCTTATGACCATGACAGTAGCGTTTAAAGGTCAATACCGGCAGAAGAGCCTCATAGAAGATGTCCCAATTCTGGCAGCTGCGCCTAAGTGACAAGATTAGCAGCTGCGCTTGACCAACGTGTCATTGGCAACAATGGACTTCATGTTGTTTCCTTAGGATGATCCTTAGGAATGAATGAATGAGAAACAGCTGGTTCTTAGGGTAGATCCTTAAGAATAAAGAAGATAATGGGGATGGGTAATTGGGTTGATTGTTTGATTGTTAAAACATAATAATTATATTATTGTGGGTTGAAAACCCTATGTACTCACCAGGTTTCCCAACCTGACCTACTCAGTTTATTTATATCACAGGTGTTGATATGAAGTCACATTACACTGAGAGATTTAAAAGAGATGTAGATCACTAGAGTAAATGAATGTAAGTTCTGTTTATGCTTATATTTCTGTATTGACGATGACATCCTAAATGTTTTAAAAGTGAATAAAAATATATTTCTTTAGAAATGCTTTGATAACGCGATTATCATGTTTTTCTGGGAACAAATTCCGCAACATTTTTATTAAAAGAGATACTCTGATTTTTATAAAGCATAAACAAAATCGGTCTTTTCTGGCCGTGAAAATGGGGATGTCACATCATATGTGTATGTAATATGTATGAAAAGGACGGATGAGAAACGTATGTATTGATTAAGGTTTGAATCGGTAATCATGTGTTTGTATGTCATACGGTATAAAAGAAGGGGACTTACCTGTTGTTTTTGGTGTTCCTTCTTCGCTTGTGGGCTAAGAATCATGTACTATATTTCATTGATCTCACTTTCTCTTTCATATCCCACCTTCAAATCATGAATAGTAACACTTTAACGTTTGAGTAGGATTCTAACTTTAGTAGGGAATACGTCCATTTCTTGAGGCATACGGTTGGGAAGACGAAGGAATACAATGTGTATCTCCTGCTCGGTTTAGGTTATGAGGGTCAGCCTCGTCAAAATATTACCAACTCCTCCCTTTATATCAACGCCTTACTCTTTCTCTCGTTTTCCTCCTTTACAATGTCCTCATGGAAAGCTATCCCTTCTAACCCTAATATTCTCATTACCTTCAAACACGTATATAGGAAATATACATATACTGATTTAAATCACTATATTTATATTTCCTATGTACACCTTTAAAGGTAATGAGAATATTAGGGTTGGAAGGGATAGCTTTCTATGTGGGCATTGTAAGGAGGAGACCGAGAGAAAGAGTAAGGCGTTGATAGAGAAGGAGGAGATGGTAGTATTCTGACGATAGACTATATCTAAAAATAGGTAAATGGGATACACGCCAATTCAAGTATCTATATACCCTAACATCCCCCCCACAATTTTGAAGGGAGGGTTTTGAACGTTCAGAATGGAGCGAAAATCATAGAAAAATAATGGAGCCAATCTCTTCATAAACGTATATGCATATTAGATGATAGAGGAAACATGAAAAACACTAATGTGATCGAGAGCAACTTTGTCACGAACGAAGTAGGTGTCAATTTGTATGTGTTTGGTGTGTTTGTGTTGAACCGGATTGGAAGACATGTACATTGCACTGACATTATTAAAGTAGATAAGTGTTGCATTTGTAGTGGGACAATGAAGCTCAATTAACATATTACATATCCATGATGTTTCAACAACTACGTTGGCTACGCCTCTATACTCTGCCTCCACGTTGGATCTTGAATCGATGCTTTGTCTTTTGGAGGACCATGGTATTAGATTGTCTCCTAAGAAGTCACATCAACTGAATGTAGACCGTCTAGTAGATGCACATCCACCCCAATCAACTTCTGAGTAAGTCGTGATGGATGTGGTAGAGGATATATGAATCTGAAGCTTGTGATCATTGGCACCCCAAATGTATCACACAATACATTTAAGAGCACTGAAGTGTTGCTCTCATAAATCATGCATATACATTAATATTTGTCAAACAACAAATGAGATGTCTAGCATGGTGAAAGTGGGATACTGAAGATCCCCAACTAAACTGCGATTAAAGTGGGTCGAAAAATAGGGTACCTCTAGAGTATGGTTTATGAAATGGTTCCACTAGAATCTGATATGGTTTGCATTTGAGTATATGAGCTCTATGAAGAATGTTTATGGCATACTATTTTTGAGATAAGAAAATACATGTTGATGATTGAACAACTAATATCCCAAAAAAATAGTTTAGGGCCCTAAGGTTTGTCATAGCAAACTCACAACTGATCTGCGTAACAATTTGTTAGAGGAGAGCCATGGAGGAGGATGTAAGAATAATGTCGTAATCATAAATGACCAGGTAACTCATGGCATTTGTCATGTGAAAACAACATGGAAGGATTAGTACGGTTGTGTTGGAATCCTATAGTGGTAGCGTGTTGAGCAAACATATGATACCAGGCTCCAGGGACCTGTTTTAGGCCATAAAGAGACTTTTAGAGTAGACAACATGATTTGAATGATCAGGGTCATGAAACCCTATTGAATGGTTCATATAAATTGTCTCCTAAATATGTCCATGAAGAAAAACATTTTTCATGGCAAGCTGATGAATGTGCTATTGTCGGGATACTGCATTGCTGAAAGTGTATGCATTGTGGCCAGTTAAACACCAAACTGAAGGTCTCATCACAATCCACATCCTATTACTAGTTGTGACCATTGTCCACAAAGCGGGACTTATAGCGAGATATAGTACCATCTACATGAAACTTATGATGAAAACGCCACATAGATCTGTTGATATCGACCCTAGAGGGTCTTGGTACAAGTTTCCAAGTCCAATTTATGATAAGTATGTGGCACTCATCTAACATAACCTTTTCTAATTGGGGTCCTTAAGGGCCTATTTATGTAAACTATGGACATAGGATATGGAAGATATATGGAGATTGAGTCGTTCAATAGGCTTGACTATCATGCAGTGTGAACATGTAGCCATTAGGTAAGTTGAGAAAGGTAGTATTTGAGGGAAGAGTGATATTAGGGAGATAATCGGTTGAAGCTAACGGAGAGGGAGTGGTGATGGTTATGCTGGTTGAGGATGAAGTAAAGGTACTCTCAGGTGAAGTCGAGGATGGTGATGAGTTCGATTGAGTAGGAGCTGGGAGGGAGTAATTTGAGGATGGTTGAAATAATGAGCGGAAGAGAGGTAAGGACTCATTTGAGTCATCTAGGAATTGGTAGGATGGAGGGTTGTGAGATGTAACACCCCGTTTTTTAAATTATTTAGAAAAGGGTTTAATAAATAATATGAATAATTATATAATTAAAGATCAACTTTTAAGGTTTGATAAGCGAATTAAATAAATAAAAAACATCATATAAACTTAAATTGATTAATTAATAATGAATAATTTCAACATTCCACACCCAAAGTTAACTCCCAAAATGGTTTAAAACTATCAGATATTTTATCTTGATCATAATTGGGGAAGAAGAAATATTACAAGATGAAAGTTTTGCAATTTGTAACACCTATTTTCCAAAATAGATCGGTTGAGAGCTAGGAGGGATCAAAGGTAAGGTTTTTAGGAGAACCTTTTGCCATGATGTGGTGAGTGGAGCACCACAACGTGGCATGCCAAATGCATGAAACATGTATCCGGATGGCTTTCACGAAGTGGCAAAATTGAGGCGGTGATGTAGTGGGAGGTACCGAAGTCCCTATTTGAGATTAGGAGTTACTCGGGGTTGGTTGGTTATTATCGGAGATTTATTCAGGATTTCACCAAGATTACTATTCCTATGAGCCGCCCGACGAGGAAAGGTGTGGAATTTTGTTGGGGGCTTGAGCAGCAGGCTGCATTTGAGACACTGAGGAGGAAGCTATGTGAGGCCCTAGTTTTGACCCTCCCTAAGGGTGTTGAGGATTTTGTGATGCGTCGATCATAGGGTTGGTGTCAGTTCTCATGCAGAGAGGTAGAGTCATCGCTTATGCATCTAGGCAGCTGAAGACACATGAGGTTCGGTATCCGACACATGATCTGGAGTTGGGGGCGGTGGTGTTCGCCCTCAAGATTTGGCAACATTATCTATATGGGGTCCGATGTACCATCTACACAGATCACAAGAGTCTGAGATATCTTATGGATCAGCCAAATCTAAATATGAGATATCATAGATGGCTTGACGTGGTCCAATATTATGACTGCGAGATCCTTAATCATCCTAGGAAAGCAAATGTGGTTGCTGACTCTCTGAGCCTCAATACAGCTAAAGACCGCATGACAAGTTACAACATTTAGAGGTTCCCATGTGGAAATGGGAGCAGATAACCATGGATTTTATTGCCAACTTACCTAGGACAGCTAAAGGATTTGATGCGATATCGGTCATTGTGGATCGTCTGACCAATAGTTTGTTGGGTTTTGAACATTCTAACACTCCTAAGGTGTACATGCAACCCTAGAAACCTTGGATCTATGTTTTACTATGATACATTCAAAATTGATTTTCCAAGGTTCTTAATCTATCTAGCATACACAATCAACCCTATATATTTAATTAGTCTCTTTCTGATCACTTAATTAATTTCAAATCAATTATTTGATCAATACTAATTAAATAATATTATTAATATATTAGAACTTATAATATATTAATAATCCTTAAGTGTCATTTCACTCATTTAGTCTATCTAAGTGTTGCAATGCCAAGCAACCCAAATGGACGATGCCAACCAGGTCAAGTACATCCCAGAAATAGTTATGAACTTAGACAACTAATGCAATAGAGTTCCCCTTTTTTTTGGCTATTTGAGAGAGTTCCTCAGCTGAGAAATTGGCCGATGTTTATGTGCATGAGATCATCGCTCGTCATGGTGTTCCAGTCTCCATTGTATCTGATCGGGATGTTCGGTTTACTATACGGTTTTGGTAGAGTTTCAACGAGGAACTGGGTATGAGATTGTACTTCAGCATCGCTTATCATCTGCAGATTGACGAACAGAGCAAGTGGACCATCTCGGAGCTCGAGGATATATTGAGAGCTTGTGTCATAGATTTTGGAGGGAGTTGGGACTGCTACTTTCTCCTAGATGAGTTTTCCTACAACAACAACTATCATTCTAGTATTGGTACATCGCCTTTCGAGCTTCTCTACGGGAGGAAGTGTCATGCACCAGTTTCTTGGGGGGGGGGGGGGGGAGCTCGGTCACAGGGTTATGGGGGAAGACTGAGGTGGTCCTTCAAACAACAAATATCATCCAACATATCAGGTAAAGGTTGCAAATAACTCAGAGTCGAAAGAAGAGTTATGCCGATAGACGATGGTCCGAGATAGAGTTTCAGGTCGGGGACATAGTTTTACTGAAGGTATCACCTGGAAGGGTGTTATACGCTTTAGGAAGAGGAGAAATTTAGGGCCCTGATTTATTGGACCATTCTGAGTGGTGGCTAGGGTAGGAAAGGTATTCTATTGGTTGGATACGCTTGAGGAGCTTAGTCAGATTCACAACACCTTTCATGTTTCTCAGCTATGTAAGTGTGTAGTTGATGATTCAACAATGGTTCGATCCTTTGGATGATATATAGGTTGATGAGCGCATGAACTATGTTGAGAGACCAATAACAATTTTGGACAAAAAGACAAAGACTCTTCACAATAAAGTGGTGAGCCTGTGAAGGTGCAGTGGAGACATCGGAAGGGTTCTGAGTGGACATGGGGGAGAGTTGTGACACCTGGATCCCGAGGTACTTCACATTTTCAGTGGCTGAGTTCTAGGACGAATTCTGATTCAAGTGGGGGAGAGTTGTGACACCTGGATCCCGAGGTACTTCATATTTTCTGTTTTTGGCATTTTAGGGTTTACCACAGCATGGTGAAGGCACCATGACGTGGAAAATCAAGATAAGATCGCGTGTTCATTTAAGCCGCCACGACTTGGCATTATATGCTCATAACATGGTACCTTGCAAATGACAAACCCTATTTTCCAGCCTTTCTCCCTATTTAAAGAAATAAGGAGGCTAGGGTTTGCTCACCCTCAACCTCCATAAGCTCCCTTAAGATCTAAGAAACCCTAATCTCCTTCCTCCTTTATTTAATCCCTTTTTGGTGTTCTTTGAAGCCATTGAAGGAAGAAAGAAGAAGAAGTGAGTTAAGATTCAACAAGAAAGTCATCATCCTTTGTTGTAGCACTCTTCTGGACTCTTGTTACTATTCAAGACTCGATTTTTATCATGATAGGTTGTTAGATCTTGAGTTTTGTCCTTAAATTTCATGTTATTGTTGGTTGGGGTGGTGAGATCTCATAAAGTTTGCAACTTTATGAATCTCCTGGCCATTTGGAGTATTTGGTGCTTTGGATCTGGATTAGAAATGAGTTTTGAAGTCATGAATGAATTTCTGGCCATAAACCCTCATTTTAACCTAATAGGAGTTCCTGACATGCATTGGATATGCATGCCAGAAAGCATGGATGGATTTTTATGTTACTTATGATGCTAGAATCCTTTCTGGGAGTGTTGGACTAAAGGTCTTCAAGATTAATTGCTTATTGATTTAAGCCAAGTTGTGTTTTGCCCCCTTTTAGATCTAGAAGTGAGATCTCTATCTCTTGGAGAGTCTAAAGGGATAAAGTTGGAAACTTTATCCACTTAGATCGTAGGATGGACCACATCTGGGGCTTTGGAGCCCTTAGAATCAAAGAAAATAGCTTAATCCATTAAGTTATTAGGAGCTCAGTGCCCACGACGTGGCCTAAGGTCACCACAGTGTGGTGACTGGGCTAAGGCTCATTTGTTTTGTCATTTAGTAGCAACGACATGGCCAAGGTTGGCCACAACGTGACAACCAGCTGGAGGTTGACTTTTGGCTGTTGACCGTTGAATTTGACCAAGTTGACCTTAGGTTTTCTAGGGTAATTTGGGTAGTATTTGAGTTGTGGATTGAGGATTGGACCTTCTTTTGCTATATAGGTGACCTGTAGAGTTGATACTCATAGTTGTGTTCTTTCAACTATCATCTTGGTTTTGTGGCGAGTTTTCTCACTATGTCTATGGGTCGAAGGCACCAAGGTCAACCCATTCATTGTGATGTACATGATGTAGGACCATTATATGATTAACTATTACTTTCATATGCCGACATATTTGGATGGTTGGGTTAATGCGGGAAGCCAACAAACCCGGATGGTTGGGTTGAGGTAATACTTCGTGTGGTAGACCAACAAATCCAGATGGTTAGGTTGAGACTCTATGTCAACAAACCCGGATGATTGGGTTGGGACTCTATGTCAAAGAAACCGGATGGTTGGGTTGAGGCTATGGCCAACAAACCCTATATGAATGCACTATAATTATATTTCTGATGTGTTGGGTATTTTGGGAAACTTACTAAGTTTGGGGTTACATTTTTAGATTTCTCTACTTCAGATGATCGGGGAAAGGCGAAGGTTTGATTGTACACATCCTCAACAGTTTTTGATTTCCGCCAGGATACTCAAATTTTTAGGACATTTGTATTTGACACATATGTTTGTGACTTGGGTTTTATGAACACAATGATTTTATTTAAATGAAAAATGAAAAGTTTTATCGTGATTTTTGACATGTTACAAACTACCTAAGACACTAACATGTTTAAGCTTGGACTCAAAGTGTGACCCAACCTTTTGTGCCGTAGGTCCACATTGCTTGTCTTTATCAACACTCTTCTTTGCCCCACTTCCATTCCCATTCGATATATACCCTATTTGCACTCACCCACGCCAATCAGGTTCCTCGAGAGTGAGTCTTGCATATAACAAAAATCAGCAAGAAACGTTATGGCGTACTGCAAGTCTCTGGTGAGTCTATTAACAAACAATAAATTGCAATTAAAATCAATTATGTGCAAAACTTTATCAATACTGATATTGTTTTGCAACTTGCAATCTCCCCCCCCCCCTTCAACATTTATACGTTCACCGTTAGGAATAGTGAAAGGGGGTTCGAAGGTGTTCTTAGTGATGTTTTCAAGTAACCTTTGATTGCAAGTAATATGTTTAGTTGAACCTAAGTTAATGACCCAAGCCTTGTCATGATCAATCTTACCAACCATATTAACAGTGGGAGAAGTGTTGGTTTCTTCATCTTTTGAAAAATGTTTGAGGAACCATTGGTAATGTTCATTCGACAAACCATGTATGGGACTAGGTTCTGAGTCTGCGTAGGATACCCTTGCCTCTTTTTTTTTTTTTTTTTTTTTTTTTTTTTTTTTTTTTTGTTTTCCTTTGCCTGGCCACCAATCCGAATACCCGATACGTTAGAAACCACCCTCCTTGTTGTGACCCTTTCTCCCACGAAAGGTACATTTTGATTCATCATTGTTGCCTTGTTTGAGATCCTTTTGCACCGCCTTTTTGTTTTGTTACCTATGATCACCATTTGAAAAGTTGCAGTCTCGTTTGTGGGTTTCTTGGCAGTAGTGAGGGCTCGTTGCTGTGGGTTTCATGGCTAAAATGTGAGTTTTGATGGTGGAATACTCACAATCAATTCCCATAAGGAATTCGTAGAGCCTTTCTTTATCCTTCGATTTGTTCAATCTTTCACCCATATCACACGTACAACCAGCACACTCACATCGATGGGTGGGTGTTGTCGACTATATTTCATCCCATGTGGATCACAATTTCATGTAGTAACTAGAAACAAAGCTTCCTTGTTGCCTTGTTGTTGTAAGCGGTTGTTTCAGCTCATACGCTCGGGGAGCACCCTCCTTCCCGAATCTTTCTTCAAGATCACTCCAAATCTCGCTAGCTGTATTGGCGTATTTCACACTTAACCTAATGTCTTTCTCCATGGCAGTGGCCAACCACCCCTTTATCATGACATCACAGCGCACCCACCGCGTATAAGTTTCTAATTTCGCGGCCAGTTTATCGATAGTCCCATCAATGAAACCGATATTGTTTTTGGCAAAAAGAAAGTTTTTTCATCTCTTAAGTCCAATCGTTGTAGTTGTTGTTCGTTAGAACATCGTTCACGTGCATCTACTTAGGATATTCTGAGGAGTGGATGTAGTATGTTGCATTCGAGTCAATGTTGGTGGCAGCTCCATCCTTCGATGACTCTGGTTTGTCTCCCGCCATCTATGGCGACATGATTTTCTACAACAGGTCTGTCCGAGACCTACTTTGATACCATAAACAAATTGATTATCGAAAAAGCCAACTTTTATTCAATCACTAATATGGTATATATATACAAACCAGAAAACCTACAAATCCTTATTCTAAACAAACTCTAATCAAAAGCCTATAAAACAGGAAAAGATAAAAATAAACAAATCATAGTAATCCTTTATTATAAAATATAAGATAATAACGAGATTTCTTTATGTTAATTTTTTTGGAAGTTTTTAGAGATATGAATCTTCAAAAACCATTTCACACCAAAATAAATCTTTGAAACAGAAGTAAGGGCCTACTGCACACTTGCACCAAATCCCATTTTGCAGAAGAGCCGTCCAAAATTTATAATTATCATTGAAAATGCCTTAAATTTTTTGTCAAATAATTAATAAAATCCAAGTATTTTTGTTAGATATATTCTTTTCTAATGTAATAATCGACCTAGAAGAAGGTATAATTGGGGGTAAAAGAACAGTGAATCACTCTAGCAATCAAATTGCAATAATATTCGTGTATATGCCCATATGCACTCTTCCAAGTTTAATTGGGGTTGGAATAATTGTAAGCCGTGAACATGAACATGTGGTCCCTGCCCCCTGGGAAGTAAATTTCCAAACACCAATTCCAACAACCATAAACACAAAACGATTTGTGGTTTTTTGCATTTTGGCATGTAGGCCACGTGAATTTAATATCAACCACACTTTAAATTCAATATATACTCATTTCCTTGGTTCTCGATTGCAACAGTTGCTGCCCCAGTCATCCACAACAAGTTCCAATTTTTATGCATGACTCTTTCTTTGGTTTTCTGAATTTAATAATTAATGATTTCATCTCTTGAATTGTCGTCTAACTATCCATTTGATTGATTTACAGAGCTACCATAGATGGCAACTGCGACTGCATGGAATATTGTGTTAAGAAGCTCTGGTGCGAAGAATAGAGCGACAGTATCTACTAATAGAAGAGAGGTTAGAGCAAGTGGCTTAAGTGTTAGGAAGAGGCAGCTGGTTTCACATGAGGGACTTAGGGTTTTGTATAATGCTGAGAGGTTAACCCGAGCAAGAAAGATTCGAAATGAGAATTCAAGAAAAGTGATGATATGTGAATGTGGGATGAATTTGGTTTTTGTGGGAGCAGAAGTAGGTCCATGGAGCAAAACCGGTGGACTCGGTGATGTTCTTGGTGGTCTCCCTCCTGCCATGGCTGTACGTTCTTACTTCACTCTTTATGTTCTTGCTTTGAGCATTTATTAATTGACCCAAAACAAAAATCAGTTGTTGCTCTGTTATTTAGGCAAATGGACATCGTGTAATGACAGTATCACCTCGTTATGATCAATACAAGGATGCTTGGGATACTGAAATAGAACTTGAGGTATACCATTTTTTGTATTGATTCCTCCAAGCTTTAGATTTGATATCGACATCTCCTTTGGACATACATGCATAGCTCAAGGCTGGGGACAGAACTGAAAAGGTGCGATTCTTCCACTGCTACAAGAGAGGTGTTGATAGGGTGTTTGTGGATCATCCAATGTTCCTTGAGAAGGTATATATATATACATATATACGTACGTCCTTTTCATTTGTACATTAAATCTCTTTTGCTACTGCTAAATAAATTTATGGACGTCAGGTTTGGGGAAAGACAGCTTCGAAAATATATGGACCTGTAGCTGGAATAGACTACCAAGATAATCAGATTAGATTCAGCTTACTATGCCAGGTTTGATCGTATACTAGGTTACTTGTTTAAAAAGATCACATGACAAATTATCTTAAGTATATAATAATAATACTTTCAGGCAGCTTTGGAAGCCCCAAGGGTGTTGAATCTCAATAGTAGTAAATACTTCTCAGGGCCATACGGTAGGTATAAATTAATGATCCATGCATCTTCCGTGAGTTTTTGATCGATATTCACATCCAATAAAATATAAATTTCGTTTTTTTGGTACAGGGGAAGATGTTGTCTTCGTTGCCAATGATTGGCATTCGGCACTTATTCCGTGCTACTTGAAAAGCATGTATCAGTCTAGAGGAATATATATTAGTGCTAAAGTACGTGAGAATATTATTATCTCTTTTTCTAATGTCCTACAAAGAGATGATGAGATGAATTTACGTTTTTAATTGATGAAGGTTGCGTTCTGTATCCACAACATAGCATACCAAGGCAGATTTGGTTTTTCAGACTTTTCACTCCTAAATCTCCCAGATGAGTTCAAAAGCTCTTTTGATTTCATCGACGGGTAATTAAGTAATTAATTAATGTTTACATCAGTAGGAATTGAACTTTATGTGTAAGCGTTTTTGATTAGTGATTAGTTGAATTCTGTTACAGATATGAAAGACCAGTAAAGGGAAGGAAGATTAATTGGATGAAAGCAGGAATACTGGAATCGCATAAGATCTTAACTGTGAGCCCTTACTATGCTCAGGAGCTTGTTTCTGGGCCAGACAAAGGAGTGGAATTAGATAATATCCTCCGCAAAACATCCATCCATGGAATTGTCAACGGGATGGATGTCCAAGAATGGAATCCCATGACCGATAAATACACTGGTGTCAAATTTGATTCTACCACTGTAAGTAACAACAACAACAGCTACCTGATTTTGCATGTGTCTGCATGTTGTTTAAATATTTTGATATTTTCTCATAGGTAATGAGTGCAAAGCCGCTTATAAAGGAAGCCCTACAAGCGGAGGTTGGATTGCCGGTGGATAAGAAGATCCCAGTGATAGGTTTCATAGGCAGGCTTGAAGAGCAGAAAGGTTCAGATATCCTTGCTGCAGCAATCCCGAAATTCATAGACGAGAATGTCCAGATAATAGTTCTTGTGAGTATCTAATATCTTATGCACGATGTAATCAGGTATATATATAGCTGACGTAAGAGTTATTAATTAATTAAGTACCCATGCATATAGCCCAATCCATATTGAATAACTGAATTTATCTATTTTGTTTAAATCTTTTTAGAACTTCTTGAATTGTGTGTTAGGGGACTGGGAAAAAGGCGATGGAGAAGCAGCTGGATGATTTAGAGACACAATACCCACTGAAGGCCAGAGGAGTAGCGAAATTCAATGTGAAACTGGCTCATATGATTATAGCTGGAGCTGATTTTATAATAGTTCCTAGTAGATTCGAACCATGTGGTCTCATACAGTTGCAAGCAATGCCTTACGGATGTGTAACTAACTATTAATAATTTGTACATGTGTTTATAAATAAGATTTTTATTTGTGTATTAATTAATTTGGATTGTTAGGTGCCCATTGTTGCGTCAACTGGGGGGCTTGTTGACACGGTGAAAGAAGGCTACACAGGATTTCAGATGGGAGCTTTTAATGTTGAGGTAATAATACTGAATATTCATTCGAATTCTGTTTCATGGACAGTTTAATTAAACATCTTCAAAAAGTGTTTTTTTTTTCCTAGTGTGAAAAGGTTGATCCAGCGGATGTAAGTGCAATAGCCAAAAGTATTACAAGGGCACTTGCAGTCTATGGTACTCCGGCTTTTTCAGAGATGATTCAAAACTGTATGGCTCAAGAACTTTCATGGAAGGTTAGTATACCTGAATGTAAAAAATCCAAAACATAAAGTATAATAGTAACTTGTACTCTTTTTCAAAAAATTTTACATTGTGGTCAGAAACCTGCCAAGAAGTGGGAAGAGGCGCTTCTGAGTTTGGGGGTTGAAGGTAGTGAGGCTGGGATTGAAGGAGAAGAGATTGCTCCTCTTGCCAAGGAAAATGTAGCTACACCTTAATTACACCAACAACAATGGACCACAGGACCAGGCAAAAAGTAAGGTTCCATATTGTATTGTAGCTAGAGTATATATTTTTAGTTACGCTAAAAGTGAGTTGGTTTGATCTCCAATGAACTATTGTATAGAGCTGCAACTTTAAGCCAGGTTAAAGCATGTGGTGTCCGTTGTTGGGAATTGTCTTTGTATGGTAATTTCGTTTCATGGTAAATCACCGTTCTTATAACTAAAGACAACCAGAAAGAGAGCAAATTAATTTCTCAAAGTTCTAAAAGAGACAACTAATGTATTGACACTTCACACTTGTATTGTTTTTTGTAAATGAATGTAATCATAAGGATAAGGACTAGCGAAACATTGGATATATAAATGGTCTAATGTGAAATGTATTGGATCCACCATCGAGTCTAAGAGCATCCACAATGTATAGTTCAATGGGAGAGTTGAATGAGGTGACATGTCTAATTGGCATTCAATGAATTAAACTCTACCATTATCGGGTGTAATGTTGGCGTTCAATAAATATGAAGTTCAATGGCCATTAATTAAACTTTTCAATGGGAATAAAGAAACTTTTTAACTATTAAATATGTATTCCATTGAACTCTATTGAGTTCAATGCATGGTAGAAAAATTAATGTAGAGTTGTATAGTAAGTAATGTAACATCCTAAAAATAATGACATCAAATTTTTGTTTTTAGATTAATAAATCGTTAATACAAATCAGTTCCATAAAACCAAGTTAATCGATATTTAGCAAAAACATCATCGAATCAAAGTAGATCACAAAATGTAGAAACATGTGGTGTGTGCTCTGCAATCATCCCGATCTCTTCCCTTTAAAAGCCGAAGTACCTGACACATAAACCGAAAACCGTAAGCATAAAGCTTAGTGAGTTCACTTAAAATACCACGTAACATAAAACCATAGAATATCATGCGACAAACATATAGTTTCCATGGGCTACTCCCATGGCCTTTACCTGGAATGTCATGGGCTCCTCATATGATCTGATCCAAATGTCATGGGCTACCCCCATGGTCTTTACCTGGAATGTCATGGGATCCCCCAAAGGTCTGATATCCAAGTGACATGGGCTACCCCCATGGTCTTACTTGGAATGCCATCGGCTACCCCTATCGTCTGATATCCAAGTGCCATAGGCTACCCCCATGGTCTTTCATAAAAATATTACAAAGACAATATCATTCCACATCACAAGTAATAGGCCGACATTGGTGCCTTCGACACATGTATATGGTGAAAAGACTCACCTCACACTGCTGAATCCCGCAGATAAATCTCTGGCTGCTGGCTGACCGATCCCCAAACTAACACTATCAAAACAACACCCAATCAACATTTGGTGCCCACACCATATCCATAAATCTATTACTAGGGTAAATGACCAATTTACCCCTTACCTAGTTTGGACCAAGACTTAGGCCCAAACCTAATAATCCAAAAGAGCCAACTACCAAAAACTATCCAAGGCCCAATCAATGGCCCAATTTTCCAAATTGGGCCCAAATCCATTGTAGACCTTCTCAAAATAATTATCAGCCCAAAACCAAATGGCCCAATAAGGCCCAAGACCACTAAGCCCAAAATATGGCGCAAACCGAATCCCATCATGTGAAATCTCTCTTGACTGAGTACGCGGGGCGTACTCAGCTGTATGCTAAGCAGTACTCGCTGTTTGGCTTGTATGATACACGTGTAGACTTGTACGCCCAACGTACTCCTCCATTAAGCCAAATCCTCCATAAAGCTCTTAATACTTAGGTGCATAAGTCCAAGTCACAAATCTCAGTCCAAACAAATATCTAGATCCATAAAGTCACTTACTTTGTGACTTTGCATGCCCCAAAAGAACCCAACCTCAAGATATAACACTCTACTTTCATAAAATGGGCGCAAACTCATGCATGGATGGATCTAAACCTTAAAGGTGACAACTTTATGCATCAAGAACCTCAGAAACATCAAGACAACTTTATGCATCAAGAACCTCAGAAACATCAAGAGTGACAGCTCATAGCTCCTGGAGTGGTATCAAGCCACTAATTCTCATTCTTAGGGCCAAAAAGGGACCAAAACTCACATAAGATAGATCTAAGACATTAATGATCAAGTTCATTACTTTTTACCTCAAACAAACTGGAAATGAAGCACATCATCAAGATCCAATAACTCTTATTTGATCCATAGCCTTGCACCAAACTCCATATTCTTGAGTATGAGCCAAAAATACCCTAAGATGCACACAAGGAGCTCAAAAACACAACCATGGAGGTTAACGGACGGTTTCTAGGGTTTGGAGGACTTGGAGGCCGGTAAAGTGGCCAAACTGAAGGACTTAGTGTGCTTATATAGGGTACAACATAAAAATTTAGCGTTTTCATCCACCCCACATTTTCCTTACGTACTCCTCGTACGCCTAGCGTACGAGCTCTCGCATCCTCGATCAGCCTGTTACAGTACACTACGCATACGCTAGTATACGCCTCACGTATAGACCCTCACATCAGTACGTCTTGCGTACTACCTAGCTACGCCCCGCGTACTAGGGTTTCCCTTCAGTACTAATATACTCCGAAGGCCATAACTTCCTCGATATAAATCAGATTTCGACGATCCACATATCCATGAGAAGGTAACAAGAAGCTATATGCTTTAAACTAATCATTACTGCCTTATAATATCTGAACAAACATGCAATTTCCATAAAAGCCTGAGTTGACAAATTACCAAAATATCCTTTGGCTTCAAAGCACCAATCATCCAAATTACATCATCCATCCCCAAATGAGTCAAAATCTAAATTATTCAAGGGTCCTAAGTCTGCTAATACTCAATCATTGATCACCACACCAAAATGGAAACGATTCGAAACAGGGCCTTACTATCCCGAACACATCAAACAACCTGTACAACACAACCACAATCCCGAGCACACGACAACCTTCCTAAGGCTATCAGAACCAAACCTAGCAGGGCTCTTCAACCTGAAGATAACCGAATCCTTTCTTCACTTGTAAATAATCCTTCGAGTATTGGCTACACCTACTCAACCTGAAATCTAAAGTCTCGAGTTGGTCTGACTCCCTTACAGACCGCCCATACTCAACCATTGCTAAATCCATTCCACTTATCTCCCTACTGACTACTTAACTTTTGATAACTTAAGGTTCCCACTAGAAAAAAAGATCCAACCAATTATTGTTGCAAAATACTTTTGCTTAACAAAAGGATCAGATAATCCTTCGAGTAGAGGACTCATCCCCGCAACAGCTAGACTCAGACGAGAGCTGCACAACAGGGTCAAATCTTTTACTCTAAGATTATTTAACCCCAATTGCAAGTGACCTATCATATTCTCTGAATAATAAGTGACCCCACACACAAGCTCCAAATCAATAATATCGTCTTGACTTATCTTGATGCCCTTTACAGATAGAACCAATCCAAGAAAAAATCACAGTGGCTTGATCTAGCATCAAAACTGAATCCATTACTTACCCTTGAACCCTTCAATTGATGCCCTCAGCATATAGATGATGGGTTTGGGTAAAACAAATAAACTAGAAAACAATTCCTAAGTTTACATGCAACCTACTTTGGATCTATGTTTTAAATATTGAACATATAACTTTGAATTGCAAAACAATAATCCTAAAGAAAGAAGCTATTTTTGGACATAACAAATTAGGGTTTAGAGTTACATACCTTTCAATTGTTATAGGAAACAATTGGCAAACCTTGATCTTGATCTTCTTGGAAGCTTAGCACCACAAATGTAATGCCTCTAATGGAATCACACCCAAAAGCTAGCAATAAGGAAACTTGTGAGGAGAGAGGTTAGGGTATGCAATTTCGGCCTAGGGTTTCTTCAAGAGAAGGAGTGCCGATTTTAGGAGCCAGGAGGCTCCTTATATAGCTGAGGTATCCAGGGTTTAAGGAAAACCCTAACGTTCTTTTGCTTAGAGCCTAAGCTTATCCAAAGGCCTTATCCAAGCCCTTTGGACGAAATCATTAGGGTTTCCCCTATATATTTCGTCCACCCCTTCCAAGGAGGTTCTGGAACCTTCCACTCAACTGTTTGATAATTGCAAACTAGTCCTTGTACTTTATAATTAATACAATTAACCCCAAAATCAATTCCAATTAATTTATAGCTAACTATTAATTAAACATTATGATTTCTAATTAATATATTCATATTTTAACATATTCATAAATCATTTATATTAATTTATTAATCTTATAATAAATCAATATCTCTCCTTTCATAACTTCTTTGTCTAGTTGCTAGGTTTGAGGGCAATCCAAAAGGACTATGCTGTTATCAATTCAATTACATACCAATTATAGTTATGGGCTTAGACACCTAATCCAACACTCTCCCACTTGGATAAGTCTATAACTATAATTGCTAGCATGACTTCCAAATTGACCAAGAAATTGAAGCTTCCAAAAGCTGCTGCTTAACTTTGACCTAGTCAGTTATGTGTCATAAGATAAGTGATCATATAATCCTTCGTTCTTCAAGATATCCTTAGACATAAGACATGGAATTTAATCAATCTCGTTGTACAGAATCTATGTTTCCCAATTTCTAATTTGTGATGATATAGGACTTCTAATTGAACACATCAATTTAGTCCTGGCTGGGCCCAACACATAAGTCAACACCAAATAATCGAGGGGCCCACACATATCGCTTTTTCCGTTAGGTAAAAAGGAACGAATAAAAGTTGAATCATATTCTTGTATCTTTTACTCATCAAACTATACGTGACAATATGTTTTATAACACCAAGTTACTGATGCGTTTTCGTATCACGAATGTATAACCGACTTGCAAATTAAAACTCATATATCTCCGTTTCAAGATTATAAGATATTATCGTCTCAATATTACTCGTGATGAATTCCATGAAGTAATAAACTAAGCGAGGGTTTATCCAATACTCAAATCTCAAAATTTGATAAAGAACATTTGTGTGCAGCTTGTGAAATGGGAAGCAAAGTAGACAAAGTCATCCTACTATAATCAACACAAAAGTGATAGAACCACTAGAGCTACTACACATCGATCTGTGTGGTCCCTCTTCAATCGAAATCATTGGTGGAAAAAGTATATGCTTGTTGTTGTAGACGATTTCTCTCGCTTCACATGGGTATTTTTCTTGAAGCAAAAATCAGAGGCCACTCCCAAACTCAAACTCTTTATAAAACAAGTAGAGGTTCAACTACGAAAAGTGGTTCGTAACGTGAGAAGCGACAATGGCTTGGAATTCAAGAACAAGGATTTTGAAGACTTTCTTGCAGAGAAAGGAACGACTCACAAATTTTCTGCTCCATATACTCCACAACAGAATGTAATTGTTGAAAGGAGAAACCGTTCTTTGTGTGAAGTAGCCCGAACAATGCTGAACTTCGCCTCCTTACCTCTGTATTTCTGCGCTGATGCTATTGCTGCTGCTTGCTACATGAAGAACAGATCATATCTGAACAAGCGCTTCTCGATCACTCCTTATGAGATCTTGAAAAACCGAAAGCCAAATATGAAGTTCTTTCATGTGTTCGGTTCAAGATGCTTTATCTTCAACTCAAATGAGAACCGAAACAAGTTTGATGCAAAGGCCGATGAAGGGATCTTTTTGGGCTATTCCTTGAATTCAAAGGCATATAGGGTTTTGAATAAACATTCAAAGAAAATTGAAGAAACCTACTATGTCACTTTTGACGATAACTATGTCAAGAAATTGAAGGCAACTAAAGGTGCTATTCAAGAAATCTTTGCACAGTCCAGTTAAATAACGGTGCCGATTTCAAATCTTTTCGAGCAATACATGTTGCTTTTCGATGAACCAGAGAGAGAGAATAATTCCGAATCCAAGGCTAAAGATAACCAGGTCAACAATCTGAAGAAAATCATTGATGACGCTGCAAAGAAGATGGCAAAAGAACTACCGAAAGCAACTGAAAAGCCAACGAGAAGCGAATCTCCAAAAGATAATTCTCATGATCAGGGGGAGACTTCATCTCCATCAGATAATTCTAAGTCACCAGTCTAGGGGGATAATCAATCCTCATAAAGTTCAATCGAAAGTCCAATAGAAGGGGAGTGTTTTGGTTGTAGGACTAAAGTGGGTTTTCAGAAATAAGATGGACAAGGAAGGAAATGTAATTCGCAACAAGGCTTGGTTAGTTGTGAAAGCCCATTGTCAAGAAGAAGGCATAGATTATGAAGAGACCTTCACTCCATTTGCAAGATTAGAATCAGTTCAAATATTTCTTGCTTATGCTGCACACAAAAATTTCGAAGTCTATCAAATGGACGTGAAGTGTGTCTTTCTTAATGGAGAACTTGAAGAAATGGTGTATGTAGAGCAACCACCAGGCTTCGTGAACGAGAAGCATCCAGATTACTGCTACATTCTGGACAAGGCAGTATATGTCCTGAAGCAGGCTCCCACAACATGGTATGAAACCCTTACTTAATTCTTGAAAATGTCAAAATTTAAACAAGGTTCGGTTGACCCAACCTTCTTTCATAAGAAAGATGTTAACCACCTTATGATAGTCCAAATTTATGTTGATGATATCATCTTCGGCTCCACGAATCCTAGCCTAACGGCTGAATTCAGGAAGTTGATGGAAACTAAATTTAAGATGAGCTCAATGGGTCCGATTAACTTTTTCCTTGGCTTGAATATTAGACAGGGACCCGAAGGCATTTTTATCAATCAAGAGGCGTACACAAAGACATTACTTGCCAAGTGTCGGATGTTGGGTGACTCAAAGGTGAAGGTTCCTATGGCGTTTGGCACTAAGGTTTCACCATCACTGGAGAACCGGCTGCTGACATGACGCTTTATCGTAAGATGATTGGGTCACTGATGTATCTTACAGTCAGTAGGCCAGATATTATGTTCTCAGTCTGATATTGTGCCCGATTCCAAGCTAACCCACGCGAACCTCACGTGCTGGCAATGAAGAATATTTTTCGCCATCACTAGAGAAGTCGGCTGCTGACATGATGCTTTATCGTCAGATGATTGGGTCACTGATGTATCTTACAGTCAGTAGGACAGATATTATGTTCTCAGTCTGTTATTGTGCCTGATTCCAAGCTAACCCACGCGAACCTCACATACTGGCAGTGAAGAATATTTTTCGCTATCTGAAGCGAACTACCTCTCTCGGTTTATGGTGTCCAGCCAACTCAGGATTCTTTGTTCAAGCATTCTCATATGCTGACCTAGGGGGATGTGGATTGGATCGTGAAAGCACCACTAGAGGATACCGATTTCTTGATGGAAAATTAGTTAGCTATCAATTAAAGAAACAAACATGTGTTTCTCTCTCCACAACCGAAGCTGAATACATAGCCGCAACATCATGCACATCTCAGGTCGTTTGGATACAAAGTCAACTTAGAGACTATGGCCTGAACAAGAAGAAAATCCCACTATATTGCGACTCAGAAAGTGCAATTAGGATTTGTCATAACCTAGTGCAACACTCAAAGACGAAGCACATAGCACTGTGGTATCACTTTATCAAAGATCATGTGGAATATGGTAATGTAGAGATTCACTTCGTTAGAACCACTGATCAATTAGCAGATATCTTTAATAAGGCCTTACCTGAAGCAAGTTTCAATAAGATCCTACAAGGACCAGGAATGATGGAAGCTGAATCTGTACCGTAATCGGCTTCACTTCATTAAAGGTTGGAAGCGAAATAGAGCGAACGCTCGGTCTATTTTGGGTTCGGTTCACTAAGGAACAGACTTGAACCGAACGTTCGGTCTATTTCGGTTTCAGTCCTACTGAACTCGGTTTGCTTTATTTTCAAGAAGGAATTTCGGTTGTATACTTTTGTACACTTTTTTACATACTTATTTTTTATGTTTTTCTTTTTTTTTTTGTTTATTTTATTTTCATAAAATCCAAAAATAATTTTCTTTTTGCTTTTATTTCTTTTTATTTAGAATTTTTTCACAAAATACAAAAATATTTTCTTTCATTTTCTTTTATCTTTCTCATGGTTTCCTGTATACAAGTTATTCTCGATGATGGAGTTGGAGCAGGTATAAATTCTTGTCTATGTATTAGTTAGGTATCCCTAGAAGCATGTTGATGCATGTTGACCGAAGCCTCTAAAGATTTTGAGTGAAGCCTTAATTACTTGATATATACAAATCATGTATTCCCAATTAGTTTGTTAAATTCACTTTAATCATGAGCTACCTTACTCTTCTCATATTGAGCTTCGAGTTTTCTGCTTGGTCCCAGTTTTATAGCAGAGGTACATTCGGTTCCTTAACCACCTAAAACATTTTTCTCCATCACACTTCATATCATGAACATAACTCTTGAGACTCTCAGCTATTGCTATTAAGGTTTATGGTTACACAACATCTGTTTTATGATCTTAGTTTCATGTTACTATGTACTAAGTGAAACCCAAAACTCTATACTCATAATGAATTGACGGTGAGCAATTAATATGTTCTAGTTTTTACCAATGAATTAACGAAACCACTCCATGTGGAGGTACAATGAAATCTCTTTTTATTTTGTGAGATCCTTTTGAAAGTGTCTATCACCAAGACTTTTCTTCCTCAAGGATCCAGTTTTATTTTTTTGATATTTTTTATTGAATTTTTCAACAAGTCACTGAATATGTTTCTAACTTACTTGTTCAACAGGCGACATTGGTCTCACAGGTACTTCATTCTCTTTTGGTCTAATGTCAAGAACCGAAACTTGAATTGAAGCGAAAGTCACCCTTACAAGCCTTATATATAAAAGATGCCTTTCATTGCTTCTTAATAAGCACTTCATCGTGTTTTAACGGGAAACCACACAGACACTTCGAAGTCTCTCTTGACTTTGAATGAAGAGATTCGTGCCCAGGATCTACTGCTTTATGTCTTAATCAACATCACAATTTCCCACAAAAGTTTGATTTATTTTTTATCTTTCACACTCCTATGCACGAAAATCTTTGATTTTCCAAAAATCCGGTTCTGTTTTGTATAAGTAATTTTTCATTATATAGCTTCAGTGCTAAAAGTGACATGGTTATTCTCAAATGAAATGATCAAGTCGACACCGACTCATGTTATTTATGTTGGTGACGTTTCAAATAAAGCAAAAGGGATGAGTCAGTAGTTATCCAAACGTTTGACAATTTGAAAAAGGCGATTTGTATGGAAAAGCACGTAAAATTGAAACATTTTCTCTCTCCTGCGTAATCATAGGGGTTGCCAACTGTCTAATCTCCACTGTATCAGGAACCGTTTCGCAAAAGACAAGATTTTGGTCGGATTTTTCTCTCTCCTAATCCTAAGTATAAAAGGTTTCTCCTAATCACCTTTTCTCTTTTACCGCTTCCTATCTCCCAAAGCAAAAAGGCGATTTCTTTCATTGTTCTTCATCTTCTTCTCAAGCTACATCAATGGCAGAATCTTCATCTGTTCAAGACACCTCTGTTCACTCCACCCTTCTGACCATCAAGCCTCACCAAAACCTCATAATCGATCTTACACCGGTCACCTACGAACCCTACATGCTGCAAGTTGTCGAATGCCTCAAATACTCTCCGCTTGTCATCGCTATCTCACAGGTGGAGGTAGTTCCCACGTCTTGCCTCTCTCATATCTACTCAACTGCTCACTATGACAAAGTCGCTGAGAGAATCCACTTCGATATTCACAACGAAAAGACCTCGATTTCCAAGAATCGATTTGTGCACGCTGCTAGGTCTTGCTCACGAACATACCATGGTGATCCTTGATTCCATCTCAACTGGTCAACTATTCTCAATGTTCTACAACATGGGGTATATTGAAACCTAACCACCGTAACGAAGTTCAAGAAATCATGCCTTCCTCCACAATGGAATGGCCTCTTCACTCTCCTGTTCAAAGGACTCTCAAAGCGAAGCGTTGGATCAGATGGGGCAAGCAAGTCGTTCATGACCATGATTTATAGGTTATACAATGGGATCCATCTCGACTATGGTTCGGTCGTATGGCAATAGGTTGTTCAAAGTTTATCCTCCTCTTCTCGCCATTCTGAAGTTTCGTGTGGCAGGTTCTGGACAATTTTCACAAAATGGGTAATGGATCGTTTTCATGTCCCGATCATGGCGGACTCGCTTCTCTCCTCCATCGTAACATTCCACACGAAGAAGATAATTGTCACTAATCCGTCCAAGTATGTGTTTATTGGATCGATTCTGGAATCTATGTATGCCTGTGTGTTTGAGGCGAGTAATCTAATTCAAGAGTACAAGAAGCTTCCTTCTTTGGGCCTAAGGGAACTCACACCCGCAATGATTCATTCCATTGAGGAAGCAGACAAGCCAAAAAAAAGGGGAAAGAAACAAAAAAAGAAGAAGGAAGAAAGGGTTACCAAAGGAGCAAAGGAGCAAACTCCTAGGAAGCGAAAGTCTGAGAAGGCAGGACCTTCCCAGCCCAAGCAGAAGAAGACCAAGAAGCTTGCTCAGAAGCTTATCCTTCAGTCATCAAGCGACTCTGACTCAGAGTATATCCCTACTGGACATAAACAACCCACTGCTAGCGCATCTGAGAGCGAAAGCTCTGATGATGAGGGTCCGGTTTGTGGTGATACCCCCCACCTTGATCGCCTACACCAGAGGTACAAGTTCGCTCCAAAACATCTTCTCCTTCACCTGTTTCCATTCCTATTTCCTTACCCCCACCTTCCCAGTTATCACATCACAACCCACTTCTACTATTCCACTTCCTCCTCCTATTTTCTCTGATGGTACAAGCACCACCATAACTGAAGTTTAGACCAACGTATCTGATACGGGGGTTCGGTCTTCAGTCCCTGAAACATCCAAACCACTATCTCCCTCACCTTCAACCGAAACCAATACTGTCCTTGGTGGTGACAAAATGGATTTTGATTCCTTCTACTACAGTCCCTACCGGGTTCACAGTGATGAAGATGATGATGCTCCAAGCTGATCTGGCCATGGAAAGCTCCATCATGGATGATATCGCTCTCAAGACTACTCAGCTGAAAACCAAAAATCTCCTCCTTTCTTAGGAAACCAAGGAGGTTGATCAACTTCGCTCTGAAAGGGCTGTCGTCAAGAGCTGTATCTCTGACATACACGCCATTCTATCGAATGTTCTGGAGGCTCACGACCCTGTCTTTACCATATCCATTAGACGACATCTTGCTAAAAAACTCCGTCCTGTACTTGGGATGTTGAGTCGCATCGAAGGTGTTTCGGAGACTGTGGTACCTCCGAAACAAGGGGGAGAAGGACTAACAACTTCGTCTCAACCTCCTCCTACTACCCAGCCGGAACAACAGAAGACTGAGCATGCTTCGAGTTTGGCTTTTAAGGATAAAGGAAAGGGTATTGTGGATGACAGTGATGAGGAAGAGGAGACAATAGTTGATGCTCTGAAGCGAAAGTCAAGGGAAAGGGAACTCGATCTCACTACCAAGATTGCAAGGGAAGCTGAAGCGAATGAAAGAAGATTAAAGGAGGCTCATGACCTTCTGGAAAGCAAGAAAACCCTATTTCCCCTCTGGACTCTGGAGAAGCTAATCAAAGAGGCTATCGAATCCCCTAGCACTCATTGGCTTGAGCCAGTAGTGTCTTTGGATTGTGAAAATACAAGGGACTCTCAGTTCGATATGCCAATCACCCGGAAGGCGTTTGTTTTTCACAGCTTTCTTCCTATCGCAGAAATACCTCATCCAAACCCAAAGGTTGATCGTGAGCTAATCGACTACTATTTGGAGTTCACTCAACCTTAATATCTTACTTGGAGTGCTTAGAAAATTATCACAGTTTGGGTCGTTAAGCCTCACGTAACAGGGAAATTCATCAACGTCAAATTCAAGGTTACCAGAGGTTTGGCCAAGTCTAAGCATACCTTCTCCCTTGCTGACCTACCTAATCTCAATCCTCATGATTGGATTGTTCTACACAACATTCTTCTCTCTAACCCAGTCGAATACGAGCCAATCATTGATCATCTGAAAAGAATGTTAGTCTGCTACATTCTGGAGGTAGCCAAGATGGATCAAGAGGT
The DNA here is from genome assembly GCF_002870075.4 of Lactuca sativa. Lineage (NCBI taxonomy): Eukaryota > Viridiplantae > Streptophyta > Magnoliopsida > Asterales > Asteraceae > Lactuca > Lactuca sativa. Next base: position 163,446,397 of record NC_056624.2, on the reverse strand, counting down.
CGCTTCAGTTCTAAGAAAGAATCCCACCATTTTGCCTGTTGGTTTTGCAAGTGATGTCAACAAGATGAAAATGGGAAAGATTGACCCGAAGCTGAACTCGGTGATGTTCACCAAGCAAGAAGGCAAGAAATGCATGTTCGCTCTAACTGATAAACATCTCTTTACTACTTCGTGCTTGGAGTATGTTCTGGGAATCATTCACAGGTGTAAGCAAAATAGTGAAAGCGATGAGAAGTACTTCATAGATATGATAAGATGGTATATCGACTTTCGCCAAGTCCTTCTTGCTGTAATTCCAAACTTGTTCAAGGTGGTGAAGCGAGCAACTGTTAATCAACCGAAGTAAAGGTCTCGCCCCAATTGACGCAAAGAGGGAGATTGATGAGTTCTGAATGTTGCGTCTTGGGCTCGGTTTGATTAGCCCAGTTTTGTAACCGGTTTGGGCTTGTACATCCAACCGTGTTTTGTTTTGTTCTAGGGTTTTAGTATTTAAGGTGCATGCATGCATCCTTAGTAATTAACAATTTTATTATTTTCATTATTGTATTGTAATCCCTAGCTCGCCTCTACAGTGGAAGTTCTTAATCGAGCTCTGCTGAGGCGTGACTACATTTGAATCATTAAGCTTTATATTGATTCCATCTTGTGTTCATTGTCTTGTTTAATATAATTGTTTGTTCTTCGTTGATTAACATGTAAAAGATCTAAACGATCTTAGAGATTTTATCTCATCAAGCCCTTAGGCTCTTCATGGCTTTACCCTTCCATCCCCAGGGACTTCAAATGACAAAACTTGGGATGTTATACGGCGAATCGATATTGATTGTGATGAGACTTTTATCGTGATTGTCAAACTGGCTACTATTCGTAGTATACTTGGCTTGGATATTTCACACCACTGGCCAATTCATCGGTTGGATGTCAACAATGCATTTCTTCATGGTCACCTTCAGGAGACTGTCTACATGAATCAGCCCCCATGTTTTCATGATAGATTCTTTCTGGATCATGTTTGGTTACTTCAAACAATAAGTATGCCTCATCTTTATTCGTCTACAAACAAGGTGATCAGATTGCTTACTTATTTCTATATATTGATGATATTGTTCTAACTGGTTCATCTTCCAGTCTTCTACAAACATGTCATCACCACTCTTTGTTTGGATTTTTCCATGACTGAATTAGGAACTATGAACTATTTCTTGGGCATTGCAGTTTTTAGAGACAGTCATGACATGTTCTTATCTCAACAATAGTACGCCTCAAAAATACTTAAGTGAGCTATGATGCTAAATTTTAAACTAGCCTGCACTCCAGCTGACACCTCAAATAATTTTAACGGCTCCATACCTCTTGTATCTGACCCTACTCTCTATAGGAGCCTTCCAAGGGCCCTTCAGTATCTCACATTTACGAGACTAAACATCACATACGTTGTCCAGTAGGTTTGCCTCTTCATGTATGATCTTCGAGAGCCTCATTTCACCGTTCTCAAGTGCATTTGCGATATATTCGTGGAACCATTGATCACGGTCTTCAACTAAACGTGTCTACATCTCATGGCCTAATTGCCTACTCTAATGTTGATTGGGCTGGATGCCCCTCCACTCGTTGTTCCACGTATGGTTAATATATTTTTTATGGGTCAGCTCCTTCTTTAGTCTTAAAGAGACAAGGGACCATCTCTCGTTCCAGTGTTGAGGCCGAGTATCGTGGCGTTGCAAATGCAGATTCCAAGACCTGTTGGTTGTACAACTTACTTTATGAGCATCACTACACACTCCTTTTTGCAACGCTTGTGTATTGTGATAATGTCAGTGCTGTTTATGTGTCCACCAATTATGTTCAACATCAACACACTAAAGATAGAGTTTGATATTCACTTTGTGCGTGACAAAGTTGTTATTGGTCAAATTCGAGTTTTATGCATCCCATCGTCATCCTAATAGTATGCTGACATATACACCAAATGACTTCTATCACATGTTGATTTCTTGACTTTAGATCCAGTCTAAATGTCCGTACAAGACCTCCCGTTCCGATTGCAGGGGATGTTAGCCGTATATATTTGTATATGTTATAGTTATATTGTAATCATTTTTTGTATGTGGCCCAGTTAGCCAACATTCATAGTCCTTTAACCTTGTGTATTGTATAATTGGTGGAATACAATTTTGGAATTCATGGGAAAATCTTTTATCAACATTGACATCATCAAATTACAATTCAAATAGCTAGACTGGTGCTTGAAAAATAAGAATCTTAGAATAATATACAATTTAGAATAATATACAATAATGCACGTAATTGCCATGAGAGTCCTTATTATGTATCCACATATACTGGATGCATTTAAATATATGGAAATTAAATACGAATGGGCCCACCTTTTGTGACTAACTACTACTATGGTAAGCGGAACTCAAAATGTTGATGTTGAGTCACTGTAAGTTAGCATAGAAAAGTCGTCGTACACAACCTGTCTGGTATTAGTTTCAACCATAGAGGGAATGTGTGATGTTCTTATCGTTTCTAACTCTATTGCTACTTCTTTCATTGTAGGCCTATTTTTACCATTCATATTCAAGCACCGCATTGCAAGATTTGCTAATACCAAAAGCTCATCAGAGCTACTTTCTTTAATCACCATTGCATCAAAAATAGACATAACACGCCCTTCTTCCATAGCCAGCATGAAGTGCACTGCCAAACTTCTATTTTCACCAAATCTAGTTAGGGAAATTGGCCTTTCACCCGTTAAGAGTTCAACTAAAACAACTCCAAAACTATAAACGTCACTCTTTTCAGTGAATTGACTGGACTGGAAGTACTCAGGATCTAGGTAGCCAAAAGTACCTTTGACTAACGTGGTCAAATGAGTTTGGTCCATTGATACGAACCTTGAAGTTCCAAAGTCCGAAACTTTGGCCCTGTATTTTTCATCCAAAAGTATATTAGTGGTTTTGATATCCCGATGATATATTGGTATGGAAGTTGCAGAATGTAAGTAGGCTAGTGCTCCTGCAACCTCCGTAGCAATCTGTAATCTCATGTTGAATGAAATTGGGAACTCATTTGCCTCATTGTGTATACTGTCGTACAAGGTGCCATTAGAAATGAATTCAGAAACTAATAAAGGAACCTCTGTCTCTAAGCAACATCCTAATAGCTTCACCACATTTCTATGATTTACTTGGGAAAGAATGACCACCTCATTGATGAATTGCTCTAATTGACTTTCATCAACTAGTTTTGATTTCTTCACAGCGACAATCCTTCCGTCCACTAACATCCCTTTATATACAGTACCTTGGCCTCCACGACCTAGAATTCTGTTTTCATTGAAGGAGTCGGTGGCTTTCTCCAACTCACGTGACGTGAAAAGTATAGTTTTATCAACAAAAGATGGGTCAGCTTCTTCTTGTTGTTTTAGAAGTAAGCCACCATTCCGTTTAAAAAATCTCTTTCTCATTCTTCTGGCTTTTGTTTTCTTGATCACTTTGAACAAAGAAAAGCTGATTCCCACAAGGAAAAGTACACCAATACTTATGGTAACACCTGAACGAATCGCACACATACGAAACATAAAATTCAGTGGTCTTACATTTATTGAACGCACGATGTCAACCAAAAAAAAAAAAAACAACCAATTTATTCTCTTCATTTAGCATTAACTAGAGAATATTATATTAGAATTTAATAAATAGGTTCGTAAAGTGGTGAACATAGAATAAAAATTTTATGTCATCAACGTTTCTATTCCGATCTCCTCATTTATTATAGTAAGAAGTGGTGTCCATATATCGTAGTGTTGGAAAAGGTGATAAAAACGACTATGATATCATAATCTTGAAAACAAATATTCAAAGAGAAATAAGAAAATGGTATATATCTGATTCTGTAAAAAGGATATATAATTTTAACATAAAGATAAACAATATTAATACTTATATATTTTGTTAACAATGCATCTTTAAATATACACTATATAACAAATGGTGGTAACCTTATCGGTTATCATATTTTGATATGAAAGGTCATAGTTGAAAAAGTTGACATTTCCGGAATTAAAAAGAAAAACAAAAAATGACATGATATTTGATAAATTATTTATTGAAAAAACTATTTTTATTTAAGTATACTAAATTATTTCGACAAGATATAATACGTTAGTCAAGTCTATATATTATCGGTGGATGTTATTTTATGTGATTAAAATATAACGTATTTGTATATTTTCATTAAAAAAATAAAATTTAATGTTGAAATTCCATATATCACTTTGTTGGTGCAAAACAGATATTTTTTAAACTATTTGCCCAAATTAATAATCCTAAATTTAATATATGTTATTACGTGTAAAAAGAGTAAAACTACGCTACTTCTATTTATACAAAACTATATACGTAAAATTAAATATCTTTATACTTTAGTTTATATCTATCTTTTTTTTTTTTTCTTTTTTTTTTTTTCATATAGTATTAACCATTTGTTTTCATCTAATATATAAATACCAGTGGGAACAAACGTATACAATGATATTTGATTTCTCGTAAACAAATAATTTTGTTTTTAATATATGTATATAAACAAATAATTTTTTTTAATATATATTAACATGTATGTAATAAGAACATTACCAAGAATAACACCCATGGATGATCTACTTTTAGAACCGGTGGTGGGAGGAAAGTGACCACAAGTGAAGTTCCATCCGCGAACGAGTTCACCATCATATATCTCCTCATAGTAACAAAAACCATTGTTAGCCCCGCACCTTGAACATTCTTCGGTCACTAAAATTTAAGCAAGTCATACAAGAGAAGCAGCGACGTTAAAAAATGCGTTCAACCCTACCCAGGAAAACAAAATAAAGTAAGTTAATAAATACCAAAAAAGAAATTACATCTATACCTTCACATCCACTAGATAGATAAGGGTTTCCTTTTATTGGCCGACTCTGAGGAACGGAGCATTTCCATGACGCGATTGAAGTACCATTACCAAGATCAAGTTTTAGTCTAACCCTCAAATGACAACATTGTATTTGATCGAACTCCGCTTCTGCTAAAGTCCACTGCAGTGATATCGGAACATAAAAGTTGCTCTCTGCTAACCTTCCTTCAACATATGAATTCTCATCCACCAAGAAGGCATAGCCACAACCTCCATCTCCTCCCTGTGTTTCCAAGCCCGTGAGATCCATGGTGTAGGACTTAAGATAACGAGGAATTGTTGTTTGGCAACAACTGACGCCGAGGCACTTGTCTCGATTACTAAAGGTGCCATTGCGACATGTCGTGGAACAACCTGCGATGGCACTCCCATTGTCCAAGATGACAGCGTTACCACATCCCTCTACAACAAATGTGTTTTGTACTCTGGAAAACAGAAATGGACTGCTGCCAAGGTCAACGTTCATGATTTGACTGTTATTACGGACTAGATTCTTGCAATCAGAGATCATGGAGACGTTAGCAGTTACCGTTTGGTTTCTCACGTTTATGTCCAATATCTCCAGGTTGTTGAGTGCAGATAGATATGGTGTCGTGGAGTTGCAATTAACAGTGTACCATTTGTTCAGAGAACAATCTGTTCCGATGCCAAAAGGGTATGGAATTCTCACGTCCCCACACATTTCTTTGCATTCTAGCTTGGCGTATGATTGAGCTGCTACAGATGTTGCTGTTAATGAAATGAAGAGGAGAAAGTGGTAAGAACGAAAAAAACTCATTTTGGTATGTACTACAACCGATATACAAACAATCAAAAGGATGCATTTGTGTATATATGCTGGATATGATCATTCGAGGAACTTACTAAGAAATAGACCAGAGGCTCACAAGACAAAGTCACGCATGAAAACTGAAAACATGTGATGCTTACCATTGACCAACCATTAGAATTATTTTCGTCGTTTAGTGAAAATTCTAATAATCATTTTTGACATATGATTCATTCAATGGTTGTCCATCTTCGTTAGAAAGAAATCATATATATTCGCCGAGATTGTAATCAATCTCCTTTCCAATTAATAATCTGATCACACCCAACGATTTGGCGAAGGGGTGGATACCCATCCTCTTCATGCCCATATTTGAGAAATCAATGTTCCTTCGGATATAAGATCTTATATATACAGCTGACTGCAACAGATTTCCGACAAAATGTAGTACTAGATTATCCAAAGATAATTGTGATGTTGGCGACCAATTACCGTCCATCCTAGTCCATCAAACTTTTCAAGATTACACATAGATTAGCAACGAATTCTAAGAAATATCAATAAATCCGTCCCTAAATTAATTTACATAATAATACTTGTTTGAAATAAAGTCCTTCGTGTTAAATACCCATCTAGTTTTTATTCTTATTTATCTTCCTATTGATATGAATTGGTAATAATTATCGTATCTGATAAAATTAATAATATTTTTAAGATATATGATTTAATTTCCCAATTATCAAATGTTAAATTGTTAAATTTACAAGATTGCAAAGCTGTCATTAATATATGCAAATAGTATTATGTTTAATCAATGCAATTATTATTATTATTATTATTATTATTATTATTATTATTATTGACATATTTATAAAGTAAAACTACTCATTTCTATACGTATTACTTTAAGAAATAAACCAATTTATATTAGTCATGGTCACACCTATATGTCAGTTAAAGTGGTCAACCATTGTGTCATTGTTTCTAGATCTGCAGTATCCGAAGGTGTCTCAGAATTTTTTTTTGAAAAATATACAATAAGAAAAAAATATAAAGAAAAAACATCATAAATGGTTCCTGTGTTTTTTCAGATTCTGAAATTTAGTCCCCGTGGTTTAAAAATCTTATAGATGGTCCCTGTGTTTTCAAAACTTTTGACGATTGATCCTTATTGCTAACTCCGTTAACTTTTGTCCGTTAATTGAGGGGCATTTTCGTCATTTCACACCACATGGACCATTTATGATTTTTGCAGTTATTTTTTTAAAAAAATGAATTAATATGCAAATGAAGGGTCCCACCCTCTCTCTCTCTCTAAATTATTTAAATCCAATTTATCCAACGTGAGAGAAGCTAAACTGTCGGGGATTAATTTGATAAGATCATTGTTGTTGATGTTGAATTCTTTGAGTTCAGTTAAATCGCCGATGGAATCAGGAATCTTGCCGGAAAAGTGATTTTCGTGAAGCCATAGTTCTGATAACATTAATGAAACCACTCATTCCGACTCCTGATTGACCATTTAGCCAAAAGATTCTTACACCTGACTCGTTGAATGTCGCCGGAATTCCACCGGAAATCCGATTCATCAACAATTTTAGATCCCCAAGAGACTGCATAAGTCCGAGAAATTCCGTCAAAGTTCAGGCCAAATTGCAACTCATCAATGAATGATTCTGTAATTGGGCGGAATTCTGAAGATCAATCGGAATCGACCAATCGGTGGTAGCTTTGAGAGGGTTGCTATCCAAAGCTAAAACCTCTAAACTGTCGAGTCCAAGGAAGAAATCCGACGAAACTGAATCAAATTGGCCATAACTGAAATACACCCACCTCAAATCCGACAACCCATTTAACGAAGGTAAAGCTTCGATGAACTGATTCTTTTGAAACCTAAATTCGTAAGCATTGACAATTGATTTAAATTACTCCGGCAAAACACCCTTCAAGTTCATACCCTCAGCAAAGCGGGGTCCCACCCTCTTCGAATTTCCTCCACCGTCGAATGAGAAAAACATCAAAATCTTGATTCTTCTTCTTCTGAAGCTTCATATTTGGAAAGGGGGTCGATTTTGATTTCATCTTCAAACCATATGCGTTTTGTAAACCCATATCGAAATTTGGTTTTTATTTCTAAACCCTACACATTAAAACCATAGCAGATGACGAATTAACGCTCACAAATTCAATCTCACCTTTCGAACAGAGTCTGAATCTGAACAACGAGTGAACCGAGTGATGTTCAACATTTACTAGCTCAACAACACACCCACCGGAGTCTGCAGGCCTTGTTATTCTTCGAATTGTTCATTGTTTTCTTCTTCATTCCATCTTCCTTCTTCGAAATTGTTGGAAAAACAAACAAACCCAAAATCCCAAATTGTTTTATAAACAAAGTTCTTGAATTTTGGTAACCATCGTCATTGTATTGATAAGATTCGTCATCTTCTTCAAAATTTATAGTGGCGAAATGGATGATTGTAGCTAAAGACGAATAAACGGGAAGTGGGTGTTGTGAATCGATTTGGGAAACACCTATTCGAGATGGATCTGTGAATTGGATTAAATTAAGTGATATATTTGGAGAGAGACCCCTTTGCATACTATTTCATTTTCTTTTAAATAATTGAAAAGATCATAAATGGTCCCTGTGGTGTGAAATGCCGAAAATGCCCCTCAATTAACAGACAAAAGTTAACGGAGTTAGCAATAAGGACCAATCGTCAAAAGTTTTGAAAACACAGGGACCATCTATGAGATTTTTAAACCACGGGGACTAAACTTCAGAATCTGGGAAAACATAGGGACCATTTATGATGTTTTTTCAAATATAAAAGTCACAATTTCATTAGATATAAAGTTCAACTTCCATAACAAAGTTACATTTTCAAGTTCACATATTCACTCTTTCATTTACGAAAGCGAGTAATTGCATTTTCAGTACTAACATTCTCTAGTGCATCCTTTTTGTAACGACGTAAATTTTTAAAACAATTTTTCATTTTCAAACATAACAAATTTCATAAGGTAATTTGAAATCTCAATGTATCAAATATTTGTTCAAAAAACACATCCCAGAATCTCGAATACATAAATCTCTATCAGTGTGTACGGATCATGCCTACGCCTTCCTACAATCCTCGCTGGTACCTGAAACACACATCACACAACATGGTAAACATAAATGCTTAGTGAGTTCCCCAAATACCACATACAACACATAAGCCACTCGAGGCTATAACTCAATATGACTCTCTGATCAATGTGTCTCAGCGGAACCCTCCAGTCCCGTAGCTCGTTAGACCCTCTGGTCCGGTCTAGCTTGTTAGACCCTCTGGTCCAGTCTGATCGAGGACCCTCTGGCCTCATGAGTCGTTGGACCCTTTGGTCCGGTCTATATAACACATAGCATACATATAACACAATGCACATAAATCTCAGACATACATATACACATAACACATAACACCCTTCGGTCTGCACATAGATACCACTCTAGGTAATGTATAGTGAGAAGACTAACATCATATGATGTCGGATAACCTCTCGTGCTTGATAACCCGACCTAGCCTCCTCCTATCAAAATGATAACACCTCTAATCAATACTTTCACTTGTCCTCATCTCTAAAGAATGGGTAGAAGACCATTCTACCCTTCGTTTACCTTTCTTGAATCAGCTTGACCAAAGCCCTAAGGTCAACTGAAGTCAACTCTAGTCAACGGTCAAACTTTAACCAGACTCGTCGAGTGTACTCGGGTGACTCGGCGAGTCCATGCGTGTTCTCAGAATCCTCCTAAGGCCTCACTCGACTCGTCGAGTGAGCCTTTCACTCGACGGGTTACCACTGGCCACGAATCGTGGGGCAACCCGACTCGACTCGTCGAGTCCCCTTATGAACTCGGCGAGTTGCCTCCATGGAAACACTCAAATGACCTTCTGAGGTCAGATCTGTCTCTCTAACTTATAGATCTGGCCTTCTAACCCCCAAAAATCACGTAAAGGTCTGAACTTTACGTTCATGCATCACACATATGGCTCTTTTTGATGAAATAGCTCTAAAAATGAAGAACTAGGCTCAATGTTCTCATGTAACAACATAAAGCTTGGTTGTTGGGACACTTTGGACCTCTCAAGGTCCAGATCTGAAGTCTATTCCTCAATGGGACTTCACATTCTCCATATTCCAACTAAAGAAAGGGTAAAGAAACCCTAGATTCAAGAGATCTACTATATACACGAAATAGGCATGGATTCATACCTCAACAACAACCTTTGAAGTAGTAATGGTAGGTTTGAGCTCCTCAATCAACCTAGCTTGAATCCATTTTCTCCTTCTTGCAAGAATGCACTAATGGTGATGAAATTAGCTCCTTCCTTCACTCTTTATGCTCTCTGGTTCGTTTAGGGTTTCTCAAGGGTGTGTGGCCGCAAATAAAGGCCATAAAGACCTTTGAATAGGGCTCAGGTCTAAGGATTTATGGTTTCTGTCCACAGCGCGGACTCGTCGAGTTCGTTCATTAATCCTAGTCAGCAGTCGCGATCCTACTCGACGAGTTTAGGCGTCAACTCGTCGAGTCCCTCTCCTTGACTCAAAATAAATACTCAATTTATGATACCTGGAAATCCGAATGTTACAATTCTCCTCCACTAGAATCAGACTTTGCCCTCGAAGTCTCGCTCTACAAATAACTCTGGATGCTGCTCCCGCATCTCCGTCTCCGGCTCCTAAGTCAGCTCGGACCCCTTTATTTTGTTGCCACTGGACCTGAACCAGAGGCACCTCCTTGTTCCTCAGAACCTTGATCTTTCGATCCAAGATCGTGATCGGCCTCTCAATGTAATTCATACTCACATCCACCTGAATATCCTCTAGCGGCACAACCGTTGTCTCATCGGCTATGCACTTCCTTAACTGTGATACGTGGAAGGTATCATGGATCTGTCTCAACTCCTCGGGTAGCTCCAGATGGTAGGCTACCTTACCCACCCTCGCAGTCACCCTGAACGGACCAATGTATCGGGGCCCTAGCTTGCCCCTCTTCCTGAATCAGATCACTCCTTTCCAAGGAGATACCTTCAGGAGTACGAAATCTCTAACCTGGAACTCGAGTTCGGATCGCCGCCTATCCGCATAACACTTCTGACGGCTCTGTGTTGTCAGTAACCTTTGCCTGACCTGTTGTATCTGTTCACTCGTCTTAAGCACTATCTTAGTGCTACCCATCACTCACTATCCTACCTCTCCCCGACACATGGGAGTCTACCACCTCCTCCCATACAAAAGCTCAAAAGGAGGCATACCAATGCTCGAATGGTGGCTGTTGTTGTAAGAAAACTCAGCCAAAGGTAGGTATGTGTCCCAACTTCCCCCGAAGTCCATAACACATGCCCGAAGCATATCCTCGAGTGTCTGAATCTTTCGCTCACTCTGTCCATCCGTATGTGGGTGGTAAGCAGTACTGAAGTGCAATCTCATACCCAACTCCTCATGGAACTTCTTCCAGAACCTGGAAGTGAAACGTATATCTCGGTCCAACACGATCGAGATCGGCATCCCATGTCGTGACACCACCTCCTTCACATGTAACTCTTCCAGCCTATCAGCAGAAGAGCCCTCGCTGATAGCAAGGAAGTTAGCACTCTTCGTTAGCCGATCCACAATCACCCAAATTGCATCAACACCCCTCGCGGTCATTGGCAATTTGGTGATGAAATCCATAGAAATCTGTTCCCACTTCCACTGGGGAACCTCTAACGGCTGCAACTTGCCATGCGGATGCTGGTGCTCGGCCTTAACCCGACGACAGGTCAAACACCTCTCTACAACCCACACAACATCCCTCTTCATACAGGGCCACCAATAATCTCTCTTCAGGTCCAAATACATCTTAGTCGCCCCGGGATGGATGGAGAACCTCGACCTGTGCACCTCCTCCATCAATATGCTACGTGCCCCGCCCATAAATGTCACCTAAACCCGACCATGAAAGGTCATAAGCCCTCAGCTATCGGTAACAAACTCGGATACCTATCCAATCACCCTCTCTCTCTTGCGGTTCTCTGGTGTCACCGCCTCTGCTTGGGCCTCTCGGATGGTGTCCAATATCGGAGTCATCACTGTCATCCTCATGCATATATCTCGAATCGGGGCACTCTCCGCCTTGCGGATCAGAGCATCGGCTACCACGTTAGCCTTGCCCGGGTGGTACAAGATCTCACAATCATAATCTTTTACCATATCCAACCATCTCCTCTGGCGCATGTTCATGTTGGGCTGATCCATCAGATACTTCAAACTCTTGTGGTCCGTGTATATGGTACACCGAACCCCATAGAAATAATGGCGCCATATCTTGAGGGCGAACACCACTACCCCCAACTCCAAATCATGGGTGGGATACCTCCCCTCACGAGGCTTCAACTGCCTCGATGCGTATGCTATCACATGCCCTCTCTTCATAAGCACCGCTCCCAACCCTGATATCGATGCATCACAGTACACCACAAAATCCTCCATTCCTTCCGGAAGGGCTAACACCGGAGCTTCGCATAGTCTCTGGCGAAGAGTCTCAAACGAGGCTTGCTGCTCGGGACCCCAAACAAAAGCAACAGCCTTCCGGGTCAACCTGGTGAGAGGAACGACAATCTTGGAGAAATCCCTGATAAATCTCCGATAATAGCCGGCCAACCACAGAAAACTCCTAATCTCGGTGGGGTACCTCGGCACCTCCCAACTCATAATCGCCTCAATCTTGGCAGGATGGACCAATATCCGATTCTGATTAATGAGGTGTCCTAAGAACTGGAGCTCCCGTAACCAAGAATCACACTTGGAGAATTTGGCATAAAGCCTCTCCGATCTCAACACTCCAAGGATCTCTCTCAGATGCTCCTCATGCTGCTCTCTAGATCTCGAATACCCCAGAATATCATCAATGAACACAATCACCGAACGACCCAACATTGTCCTGCACACCCAGTTCATGAGATCCATGAACGATGTCGGTGCATTGATGAGCCCAAAAGGCATCACCACGAACTTGTAATGCCCATAACGAGTCCTAAATGCCGTCTTCGGGATATCCTCATCCCGCACCCTCATCTGATGATATCCCGACCTCAATTCAATCTTGGAGAACCAGGATGCACCCTGTAACTGATCGAACAGATCATCGATCCTCGGTAGTGGATAACGATTCTTGACCGTCAACTTGTTCAACCCCCGGTAATCAATGAACATTCGGTGTGAACCATCCTTTTTCTTGACAAAAAGGATCGGCGCTCCCCACGGTGAGCTACTCAGTCGAATGAATCCCTTCCCCAGCAACTCCTGAAGCTGCGAGGATAACTCATGTATCTCTGGTGGCGCAAGGCGATAGGGTGCCTTGGCAATAGGCGATGCTCCTAGAACCAAATAAATATGAAACTCCACCTGCCTCTCCGGAGGCATACCCGACAACTCCTTGGGGAAAACATCCGGTAACTCACGTACTATCGGGACCTCATTGATAGAACTCGGCCTCTCGGTGGCATCTCGTGTATCCATCACGTAGGCTACAAACCCTCTGCAGCCCTGTTGTAGGCTCTGCCTTGATCTGGCAGCTGAGCAAAATTCTGACCCCGATCGGGTACCCTCACCATATACCGTAAGTACTCCCCCACTAGGGTCTCATATGGTTACCAACTGACGCTCGCAGTCGATAACGGCTCCGAATCAGCTCAACCAGTCCATACCCACGATGACACATACATCCCCCATCGCAATCGGTACCAGATCTATCAGAAACTCAACACCAAAAATCTCGAGTACACATCCTCGAATCACATCAGTAGCATATATACCGCCCGCTCGTCGGCTATAGAAACTCGCAGAGGTCGACTCAACGCCTCTCGTCGGGTACTGATGTGTGGGCTAAATGCTAATGATACGAAAGATCGACTCGCACCTGAGTTAAATAACACCAAAGCAGGTACATAATTCTTAAGAAAAGTACCTAAACATACCACAATATAAGCACAAAATCTCAAACTCAGCAATTGAAGATAAAAGGATACACACCAGCCACAACGTCGGGTGTTGCGCGGACCTCCTCTGCTGTCAACTAGAAAGCTCTTGCGCGAGCCTTCGGTGCCTCGGCCTTCACTGGCCGAACCTCGGTAGCTCTAGCAACAGGTTCAAATCCCTGTGCTGATCCCTGAAGTAGCTGTGGGCACTCGGCCTTCCGATGGCCGGTCTGATTGTAGTGAAAACAAACTGCAAACCCCTTGGGGAATCCCTCGTGAAATGCCCCTCCTTGCCACACTTGCAGCACACCCCTGCTCAGCATAGTCCCTCATGGCTCTTGCCATACCTCCTATAAGTGCGGCCCTTCTAACCCCCAGATCTCGTACCAACGGGCTTTGCCCGCTTGGCTGCCAGCTGAGACTGCACCGGTCGCCTGTCCCTCCTCTGAGACTCGGCCTCCTCCCTGGCCTGAGTCGCTAGTTCAATCTCCCTCTTCCAGGCATTTTCCTGGAGCTCGGTAAATGTCCGGTATGTCAACTTCTCCACGAACTCACGAGTGTCCCTCCTCAGTATGCTCAGATATCGGCTCATTCATGCCTGCTCAGTAGACACGTGCTCAGGGCAAAACAACGCCCTCTCATGAAACATCTGTGTGATCACAGTCACTGACTCTGTCCCCTGCTTGAGGGACAAGAACTCCTGGGCCAAACGTTCCCTCTCCACATATGGAACATACTCATCTCGCAACATGGTGGTGAACCTCTCCCAGGTCACCGTCGTAACCTCTGTAGGAGTGAAGTCAGTTGTCACAAACTTCCACCAATCCTCTGCTCCCAAGCGAAGCTGGTTCAGCACGAACCGTACCCTCAGATGCTTTGGACAAGAACAGGTGTAGAAGCATCCCTCAATGTCAGAGATCCACCTCATCGTTGCTATCGGATCCTGAGTCCCATCAAACTCTGATGGCTTTGTGTAGCTGAACTCCTGGTACAGCAAGGAGTCACCCCCTTGCGGCCTAGCAGCGGCGATGGCTGCGGTGGCCGCAACAACAACAACATCAGTAAGATCAGCGTACCACTCGTCAAAGGTCTCAATCAGCGTGGTCTTGATAGACCCAAACATCTCTGGTATCTCAGCTCGAATGGCCGTAGCCACCTCCTCATTAATCATCTTGCGAATCTCCTCATCGCTGACACCGTTGCTCTCTAGAGTGTGGTGCGTACCCACCATGATGTCTCTGAAACAAATCATAAAAGAAATCAGAGACTCGCTTGAGTATTCTCGCACTCGATCACTCAACCCTACTTGTTCCTTAGTACCCTAAGGATTATTACTTGGACTGCCCACTGATCCGATGTTACCAGTAGTACGGGCCCTATACTACCTTCAACAACGCATCAGAATTCACCCCAAGTCCTCCTCCTAGGATCCCAGATTACAAGTACTTTATATCTCGCTACGCACATGCTACCCTCCAGTAGACCACTCATAAGCCCCTCCCAGTTACCTATCCACTCACGAAGAACTCGTAGTAGCAGTAATCTCCTAAGCTAAGGCATCACAAATCAGGCCACTCTAGTCCTAGATATGAGTACCTAGCCTACTCTAGCATGCATAGCATATAACATAATATCACATAACACATAATGTAAGGGTATTTTGGGAAATCACCGTTCGGGCGCTCGCTGATCGTACACACTGCTCCGTTCTGCTCTTCTCAAAATCTTTTACTCTGTTAGAAAAATTGTTTCTTTTATGAAATTTTTTCTAAAATCCTTAGTTTGAGTTCAGATACGCCCGAAGATGCATCCGAATCCCTCAAACGAAGGCTCTGATACCAACTTGTAACGACGTAAAGTTTAAAACAATTTTTCATTTTCAAACATAAACAAATTTCATAAGGTAATTTGAAATCTCAATGTATCAAATATTTGTTCAAAAAACACATCCCAGAATCTCGAATACATAAATCTCTAGCAGTGTGTACGGATCATGTCGGCGCCTTCCTGCGATCCTCGCTGGTACCTGAAACACACATCACACAACACGGTAAGCATAAATGCATAGTGATTTCCCCAAATACCACATACAACACATAAGCCACTCGAGGCTATAACTCGGTATGACTCTTCGGTCAATGTGTCTCAGCGGGACCCTCCGGTTCGGTCTGATCGAGGACCCCCTGGCCTCATGAGTTGTTGGACCCTCTGGTCTGGTCTATATAACACATAGCATACGTATAACACAATGCACATAAATCTCAGACATACATTTACACATAACACATAAGACCCTCCGGTCTGCACATAGATACCACTCTAGGTAATGTATAATGAGAAGACTCACCTCGTATGATGTCGGATAACCTATCGTGCTTGATAAACCGACCTAGCCTCCTCCTATCAAAAAGATAAAACCTCTAATCAATACTTTCACTTGTCCTCATCTCTAAAGAATGGGTAGAAGTCCATTCTACCCTTCCCTGACCTCTCTTGAATTAGCTTGACCAAAACCCTAAGGCCAACTAAAGTCAACGGTCAAACTTTGACCAGACTCGTCGAGTGCACTCGGGTGACTCGGCGAGTCCATGCATGTTCTCAGAATCCTCCTAAGGCCTCACTCGACTCGTTGAGTGAGCCATTCACTCGACGAGTTACCACTGGTCACGAATCGCGGCCCGACTCGACTCATCGAGTCCTCTTATGAACTCGACGAGTTCCCTCCATGGCAACACTCAAATGACCTTCTGAGGTCAGATCTGTTTCTCTAACTTATAGATCTGTTTCTCTAACTTATAGATCTATTTCTTTATGAAAAAAATTGTTACTCCTTAAAAAATTTAGATCAAACTTTTAAAACAAATAAAATAATAATATCATTCTATCTTTTAATAAATTGACCTAATTCAACTCTTGTAGTAAAATGACTCAAATTTTACAAATAATTAGTTTTCCATAAAATCAAGTAATTATCTTAAAATTTGACAAACTTCATGTTTTTTTCTTTTTTTGTTTTCAACTTTGAAAATCAAACATTTGCATCAAATATAATAGAAAATAACCCATGGTTTTGATACCACTGTTGGGTTTTTGGTATAATACAACATCCTATGTTTTACATACAACCCTAAATACCTTGGATCTATGTTTTCTCTATTATACATGCAAATATCAATTTTTCCAAGGTATTGTTCTAAATAGCATAATGTGAAGAACATATAATATAAATTATAGTAGAATTATATAGTTGTAGCTTGATTCCATGGTGCTTAAGAGCTTAGTGCCTCAAGTGTGACACCTCAAATGGTTTACATAACATCACCAACATCTTGGAATAACTTGAGAGAAAAGGTTCATATGCTCAAATTAGCTAGCCCTCTGATGTGTACACACACTAGTGCCAATTTCTTGAGCCATGGGGTCCTTATATAAGGTGGCTATTAGGGTTACACTGTAACTCATGTCTTTCCATATTCTTCATGCTACATGGGTTAAAACCTCCATGGAGTATCCATGGGTTTAGCCTAACATGAAGAACTATGGATCATAAGCCCACATATATAAGAATGAATGATTTACACAATCAATCCCCATATATTTAATGAGTCTCCTTTTGATCACATATTTAATTCCAAATTAATTCTTGATCAATACTAATTAAATAATATGATTTCATATTAATATATTAGAACTTATAATATATTAACAAATCATAATTATCCTTTTCAGATAAAAGTCTATCCAAATTGTTCTGTTTTCATACAACCCAAATGGACCATGCCAATCGGGTCAAGTACATACCAATTATAGTTATTAACTTAGACACTAATCCAACAATCTCGTCTCATGCAGCTTCAGCTGCCGCAATGCATAGACTATCACCCGTCCTCATGATCTCTGCATGAGGACCGCCCCCAGTCTGGTGATGGATACACCACAGAACACTACAAGATCCTTAACTCCCTTCGGGAGAGTCAAGACTGGAGCCTCACATAGTCGCTGTCGGAGGGTCTCAAACGCCCTCTGCTGCTCGGGGCCCCACCAGAAATCCACCCCCTTCCTCGTCAGACGAGTGAGGGGTACTTCAATCTTAGACAAGTCTTTTATGAATCTCCGGTAGTAGCCTGCCAATCCTAGAAAACTCCTGATATCGAAAGGAGATTTTGGAACCTCCCACTGCATAACCGCCTTGATTTTGGCCGGATCTACCAAAATCCCCTCCTGGTTAACGAGGTGTCCGAGGAACTGAACCTCTCGTAACCAAAACTCACACTTCGAGAACTTGGCATAAAGTCGTTCCCGCCTTAAAACTCCCAATAAATCTCGAAGGTGCTCCTCATGTTGCTCTCGGTCATGGAATATACCAAGATATTGTCTATAAATATGATGACGGAGCGATCGAGCATCTGTCTGCAGACCCGATTCATCATGTCCATAAATATTGCTGGGGCGTTGGTGAGCCCAAAAGGCATCACAACAAACTCATAGTGCCCGTAACGAGTCCGAAACATGGTCTTCTCCACGTCCTCCTCCCTAACTCTGACCTGATGGTACCCGGACCTCAGGTCTATCTTGGAGAAACAAGATGCTCCCTGCAACTGATCAAAGAGATCATCTATTACCAGGAGTGAATAACAGTTTTTCACCGTCAGCTTATTCAACTCTTGGTAATCAATGCACATTCGGTGTGAACCATCCTTGTTCCTGACGAAGAGAATCTGTGCTCCCTATGGAGAATTGCTCGGCCGAATGAACTACTTGCCCAGTAGTTCCTATAGCTGTGATGACAGCTCTTGCATCTCTGGTGGTGCCAACTAGTACGACGCCTTGGCGATAGGGGCCGCATCTGACACTAGGTCGATCCTAAACTTGACCTGCCTCTCCGGTGGCACTCCGGGCAACTCCTCCGGAAATATGTCAGCAAACTCCCTGACTATAGGAACCTCTGATACTGAACACTGATCCCTGACCCGCGTATCCACCACATATGCTAGATAACCTGCACACCTGTGCTGAATATACCGCCGAGCCCTGGTAGCTGAACAAAACCCCGATCCCATTCAGGTACACTCGACATAGACAATCAACTCTCCCCCACTTGGGGTTCGACCCACTACCCGCTAACCCTCGCAGTCGATCATGACACCGAAACGACTAAGCCAGTTCATACCTACAATCACACACACATCCCCCATGGGGACCAGAATCAAGTCGATCGGGAAAGACACCCCGAAGATCTCCAACTCACATCCCTGATAGACCGAAGAAGCAGAAACCTCATGTTCATTGGCAATAGAGACTTGCAATGGACACTCTAGCTCTCCTAATGGCACGCTGAACTACCTACTAAATGTCTAAGATACAAACGACCGACTTGCCCTCGAGTCAAATAAAACCAACACAGGCAAGGAGTTCACTAAAAACGTACCTAATCACAAGTACAAACAGATAAGCATGAAACATATATAAACAGTAAGATAAGGGATAAAAACATACCAGCAACAAAATCTGGTGTTGCCCTGGCCTCCTCTGCTGTAACCTAGAAGGCGCGTCCCTGAGCCCTCTGGGGCATTGCTGGTCCCTGCCTCCCATCAGTAATCCTCATTGTAGCCGGCTTTGGAGCCTACGCTGGTCTGGCCGCGAGTTGCGGACAATTAGTCTTCACATGACCAACCTAATGACAATGGTAGCAGATCCTCATATCCTGAACCAGGGTTGTCAGGTGACAATCCCTTTCAAAATGCCCCTCTTGGCCACATTTGCGGCACACGCTACCAGATCTTCAAACCCCCGAATGACCCTTCCCGCACTTGCCACAAGTGCGGCCCTGTTGTACCCCTACTCTAGAATCAGCGGTCTTAGACCGCTTTGGCGCCGACTGTAACTGTGTTGGGGCCCGCCGCTGCTCCCTCAACTACAACTCAATCTCCAACTCACGCCACCTAGTGGCCTCCTGTAGCTCCAGCAGAGTATCACACCGTTGAGTAGCAACAAACTGACGGATGTTAGTCTTGAGCATGCTCAAATAACGTGTCATCTGATCCTGCTCAGAGGAAAACTTCGGGCAAAACATCGCCCTTTCTGTGAACTTGTGGGTGATCTCTATCATCGTGTCACTGTCCTGTCTCAACTCCAGAAACTCCTAAGCTAGCCACTCCCGCTCGACTGGTGGAATGTATCGAGTGCGAAATATATCCCGAAATTGCTCCCAAGTAACTGCGGCTCTCTAATCATCTGAATAAGCTCCAGTCATCAATCTCCACCAGTACTTTGCCCCAGACCTTAGTAGGTTCAGGGCACATCTGACCTTCTTGTCAGTAGGACATGAACACGTGAAGAAACACCCCTCCACGTCAGATAGCCACCTCATGGCTTTGATGGGGTCTTGAGTCCCATCAAAAGTAGGGGGCTTCGTGTTGTCGAAGTCCCGATACTGGAATGCTCGACTGGCTCCTACCCCAGTCGTCGTTACAACCGATGTGGTTGCTGTAACAGCCGGCTCAATGAGGGTTGCATAATGATCATCAATATACTCCACCATAACGGTCTTGATAGACCCGAACATCTCTGGTAACTGAGCCCAGAACAACGCAGTGACCTCATCATGTAGGATCTCTCGGATCCTGGTGTCCATCTCATCTGACCGATAGTCTTGGGCACTGGGGGTGCCTCCTGTCCGCCGTCTCCTGATCTTGACCCGGATCCAGTCACAAATCGTCGAGTAACCACCATGCTGAAACATATACCTGGATGATATCAGATATTCCATATAATAATCTGGGAACCAACCCCCAACAAAACCTTAGGGGTTGTGACTTCCTTGCTACGCATATGGTTCCTATGCTTTCAGTAGTATGGGCCATACTTGTTGGTCCTGCTATTATCATGGGGCTAGAATCCACTCCTCATGATGACCTAGAGTTGGTTGACATGCTTGTTTAGGGTGTTTCTCGAGATGATCATCTGCCTCCCGACCCCGAGGACGAGCTGACAAAGGAGGTGGCAACTGGAAGGAGCCGCCCAACTACCATGTAGTGAATATCACAGATGGACCCCTCACTTACTGAAGGCGTTGTCTTCAGCACTGTTAGCAAGCGTCTTCGTAAGATATGTAACGTGGACTTCCTGATGAGGGAGTCCTACGTTGTAAAGGACATTCCCGATGATGATGCTTAGAGCCTATCAAAGAGAATGAATAAGGAGGCGACTAAACTGCCTCGTGAACCAAAGGAGGAGCAGGAAGAAGATATTGGTTTCAAACTACTTCTGATTTTCCTTTGCATTTGGTGAAGGATAATGTTATTGTAGGATCCTCTTCTTCGCCTTTGGCAGCCCATGGAGTATACATCCCGAAGTGGAGGCTCACTTGAGAGTCTCTGCTTACGCAACATCCTATTGTGTACTAGATGGGGTCGACATGCTTTCCCTCCGGCCACCAATGAAACTCTAGATCTCCTCTCCAATTTTCACATGGCCAACAACCTTCAGTATGTGGCGGCGCAGGTCGCCGCTTGCTTAGTAGCTACTGTTGAGCATCTTCGCCATGTCAATTCTGGGATGGTAGAGTTGAACTTTGTCAAGGCTGAGCGGGATGAGTTGAAGACTAAGTTGGCGGTCCTTGAAGCAGAGACGCATATTTTTGAGGAGTGTTATGACCTCTTTGCTGGTGAGAAGGCATCCGTGGAGGAGCAGGTGACAAACTTGGATGGGTCGGTGGAGCGTCTTTCTCGGCGGGTTGAAGTCTTGGTGGTGGAGAAGGTGTTGGAGGACCAAGCGATGGAACAACCTAGACAGCTGGAAGTGGAAGAGTTGAGGAGGAATACTGTGGAGTAGGATGTGATGTGGCTACTCCAAATGGGTTTTATCCGGGTGGTGGACAAAGTGGTTGAGAGCACTAAGTTATCGTTCAAAGTTAGGCGGATGAAGGTGGCATGTGAGGTCGCCGGTGTGGAAGGTGGCAAGCAAGCGGTGAGGGAGCAGGTGGCTAGTGGGAGGCCGGATCCTACAGAATCGAGCACCGTCATGGAGCTGACCAACAAACGTTGGGGTCTGAGTGCGAGGCCGCGAGAGCGAGGGCCCACGCCTAATCACGCGTGCGGGAGGACAACAATTTTATATAAAAAAAAACAGTGTAAAAAATTATTATTTTAATAGTCAATATCAATAAGCTAACTATTTTCAACGTGTGTGGTCTCTATTATTTTATTCTTATATGGTTTTATTTACAACAATCACGATTAACGGCCGTTAGATTATATGATTTTAATAGATATTATCATTTGGTTCAAAATAATTACAATTTTATGTCAAAAAAATCAGTGCAAAGAGCTATTATTTCATAGTCAATAACAAAAAGCTAACTATTTTAATGTGTATTGGCCTAATTTTAAGTATAAAAATTTATTTTGTGTAACGCACACATATACGTCATTTTACTTTTCTAATGGTGGGCATGATTTAAAGGAAGCGACGTACTAGAAAATACGTACAATTAGCTCACGAGTCAATGATGAAACATGAAAATTAAATCAGAAATTGTACATAATTACTCTTAGCAGCTATATTAAATTTATTTTTATTATTTTTTAGAACCACAAAAATATATTGTGATTGTTAAAAACTTTAATATTGATAAACATACTAACAGTTGAAATTATTTTTGTTATCATTTAAACATTTATGCAAATAAACATTTTACCATGCTTCATTGCGTGGTTACAAAGAGTACTTGCCTTTGATGCTATCCCTAAGACCATCTACAATCCATATTTATTTTTTCCTTTGAAGTAAATTTTTTTTTCCTTTGAAGTAAAAAATAAAATAAACAATGTTTATCTCCAACCATCATTCATTTTCTATTTCATTTTTTACCCTAAAAAGTTTATTTTTAGAATATTTCATTTTTATAATTTATAAATATTGTTAATCACACTCCTCTACTATTTAAACTATATATTTTTGATTAATTAATATAAATTATTATATAACATGATATTATAAATATTAAATATTGCATTTAAATTATAATTAATAGATAAAATAAACTAAAAATTTATAAAATTAAAATAAGAGGGATTAAAATTGGTAACCAAATTTCACCTTCATTTTTGGAGATATGAATAGTATTTTCCTATATATAAGGGAATACTATTCATATCTCCACAAATAGAGGTGAAAGTGGAGTAGGGTTAGAAAAGAATGAGGAAAGAAATAGAGTTTAGGAGTTTTTTGGAGATGCCCTAAAATCACCAAATTGCGAGAAGCTTTGTGGTAACACTTGCCTTTGAAAATGGCAAAATTTTGAAAAACATTTATTTTTGTTGTATATGTTTGATTTGTTGTTCAGATTCTAGATTAAGGTATAAACGAGTTAGTAAATTAACCATGGTTTTCAAAATTGAGATTTTATCTATGACATTGTAAGATTGAACTGAAATCGATCACTAGATCTCATGGGCATGAAATTGAATGCTCTTAATTCAAATTTCAAAACATCACAATTAATCCAAACATGGAGAAAAAATGCGTACAAGTCTAACTAGCTACATGGAAGAAAAAAAAAACCTATTTAATTTCGTTATGGGCAGTCACAGTATATCATTACTATCTCGTTAAAACAACCCACCGTCCCATTATTCGTAGCATGAAGCTAGCGAAACACACCCCGCCACCATCTTTATTTCTTGGCATATCCAGCATAGAGCCATCATCAATGTTTATTTCTCGGTCCTATAAACATACAATAGCCTTTTATGAAACATACACACCATGCATCAAACTAACCGAGGGATATATACCTAATTAAGCAATTATCGTATGACTAATAACTACCCACCCCCCATCCATAGGCCATGCAAACTCCATACTTCTAAACCCTACCCTTCTCCCATTGCCAATACATCATTGTCTTGTTCATAAGACAAAGACAATAAACTCTACTAGCTAGAAAGCGAAAATTACTCACAGGTTTAGTGAAAACGACCATCCATCACTAAAACACATTTAACAAATGATGAATTATTGAAATACAATTATATAAATGTTTTAGCGATTAACGAAGCGGTAGCGTGAATACTTCAATGGATAATCCCTATGCATGTGTTTGATATTAGGGACACTTATCCATGAATTGACGACAAGTTTACATTATTCTCTAACCGAAACCTTATCTATTGTCGGTAGACTTACATTTTGCAAATCCATGTTCAATAGTCCTGGAACCTATTACTTATGTTGTCAAACTATTGGGCTGATCAATTTTATGTTGTCACATAGTTTTTAACGACCATTATTTGTGGTCATTAAAACTCAAATACAATAATCACTATTTAGGCATTAATACTTTTATAATATTAGACGAAAAAATGTATTCTACGGTTTAAACGGTAGGGTTTTTTTTAACGATAGCATTAAAAAAACTCTAGTAAGAAAACTAGAGAAAATGAATGTTAGGGCATTTCACCCAATCAGATAAGGATGTTATAACGTCTTAGAAGAAATCCAAGAGAAAGATTGGTATATATTGGAGTCTAGAAGGTTGCTAAGTTTAAATTTATGAGTATCAAATAAGAGTTGATTCCTAAACCACCAAATGGACCATAAGTAACACCCGATTACCGCATCAAATTAATACTTTGATTGCAATAGCAGAACCTTGGAACCCACTAGAAAGTTGATTTAAGGAGGCAAGATTATCGCGAACTCCCCACCAAAAGGCAACTCGGGAAGCTAAATGTTGGGCAATGACACAAGATCCAAAGAACTGAGCAGTAGTTTCTTGGTTGCACATCGGACATAGAGTAGAGGGAATATCTAGTCCTCTCCTATCCAAATTGTGTCCAGTAGGAATACCAAGATACCACAGTTTAAAATATTTACTTTCATCGGAAGAAGAAAGCTACACTCAAGTTAGAGTTGGGGTGGATAAAATATTTACTTTCATAGGAAGAAGAGAGCTACACTCAGGTTAGAGTTGGGATAGATAAAGGCATCTATAACCATTCTCACCGAATTCACCGAAAAATCTCTAGTGTCATCCAAACTCCAAACCCAACGATCAACATGGTTACACTATAAGGATTGAGCCCTATGCAGACGACAATTATGGACTCTGTCCAGACGCCTTGTTGTCGGTAAAGCTTATACCGACGATATGTGGTCGTCGGTATAGATCCGTATAGGTCTCTGTAAAAAGTCGTCGGTATAGATCCGTCGGTAAAAGTTGAAAATGTCATCGGGACAGTAGTCGTCGGTATAGCTTAGCCAGTCCAGACGTCATGTCGTCTGCAAAGGATCATCGGGATTGATTTTCGAGGAGATAACAAAAAGTTTTATTCGGACCCCATACCGACGACTTGTGGTCGGGACAAGTGTGACCCTATACAAACGACTTGTCGTTTGGAAAAGTTGACCACTAACAAAATTAAGCACTTTCAAACCATATTAAGCACTTTCATACCTCAAAATGCACTTTGTTATATACACTCAAACTATTAAACCTAAATATCACATAATCATACATGTACACAATACATGTAATTCCAATTTTCATTTCATTTTAGACATAAAATACAAATGTATACATCTAAATACAAAATCAAACATCATACAAAATCAAATTCAAACATACAATTCCAATTTTTATCAAATTTCATACAATCAAACATATAATTCCAATTTTCATCCAGTTTCAAAATCAAACATACAATTCCAATTTTCATCCATTTTTTTTTTACTTTTAAAATGTTCAATTGTCATCGTACGATGAGTGAGATGGCAAACGGACAATAAGCTGTGCTTAGGGCTGTTCTCTATTTGGATAAAACCGAATTGTCCAATTGGACAATTTGGATTGGACTATTTGGTTCAGATATTCGGATTTTTGGATTGGTTTTCAACAAAACTGAATTATTATTTTGGATTTCGGATTGGTTTTGGTTTATAAAATAAGAACCAAATAGTCCAAAAAAACCGAATAACAATTTGTTATATTTTTATTTTCAATATATCTATAATTATTTATTAATTTTATAATTTTTTTTAATAAGTTCAAAAGGTTTTACCTAATGTCAAAAGTTTTTTATCTATTAAATAATAAACTATAATATGTTTTCTTAGTGGTTGTTTATAAATTTTAAATCACAAGTAAATAATTTGTTTTTGCTTCTTCTGTAAAATTATATCATATTATAAATCTATGTCATTTTAAAATGTTATGGTTTTTAAAAGCCGAATTATAAAAACCGATCCAACCGAATTTTAATTGGATCGGATCGAATCGGATTTGAATTTAGTTTGGATTATTTGGATCCATATTTTGAAAACCGAAATCCATTTGGATTTACTTAATTGGATCGGATCGAACCGATCCATCCAAACGAACACCCCTAGCTGTGCCGTTAAGCCAATTTCAAACATACAATTCCAATTTTAATTCAATTTCATACACTCATACCACAATGAGCATAAACAAATAATGCCTATATAACTTCATTTTCATTTTCATGCTAAAACACAGTTTCATTCCTCAAAATGCATATATATATATATATATATATATATATATATATATATATATATATATATATATATATATATATATATATATATATAGGGCTAGGTTAAAGTGTTTTTCATATTTATTCTATACTAGAATGCATCAATAGGAATTTAGTAAAATTATATTATTATTTAATTAAATAATGATAGATATTAAATGGCTTCCATAATTGTATGTATATTAAATGATATTCGTAATTATAATTTTCTATTTATGGAAATTAATTAAATTCGTCATTAATGTCAGCAATAACATTCTTTTATAATGAATTCGTATCTAGGTTTTTATGTCAGCAATAATATTATTTCATGACTCACTCACTTAAAAACAATAAAGTTGTATGGAATATGAAGAATGAGGGTGTATTCTCGTAGAATATACTCTCATTCTCCTAGAATATACTATTATTATTTTATATATGAATTAATTCTGAAAGAATATTATTATTGACATTAATGACGAATTAAATTAGTTTCAATAAAAAGTAATTATAAATATGGATATCATTTAATATACATTTAATGTTTAGTCAATTCTTATTGGTGCATTCTAGCACACAATAGATGTGAGAAACATTTGAACCTACCTCTATCTCTCTCTCTCTCTCTCTCTCTCTCTCTATATATATATATATATATATATATATATATATATATATATATATATATATATATATATATATAAGCAATCAACCAAAAAAATCTAAGAAAGTAGATATATCATGGTGTATCCAAGGAAAAAGAAAAAAAAAAGGAACTATATTCATGCAACTACTTTAAGCAGGAAAAAAAATTAAAAAACCAACCTTAAAATCGATGGTGAAGATAGGTATATCACCGGAAATCATTTTCTATGGCGGTGGTCACCGTTCTTGCCAGCCGACGGTAGTGTTTTAGGGCTGCAAAACCAGAATCAAATCCCCCAAAGAAGTAAAAACTCAAGTTATTACTAATTAAGAAGAAATCAAGGACCAAGACCCTTACCTTTTAGCTCGCCGATGAAGTGGAATGTCGGAAACTGCCTGCGATCGCCGACTGCAAAATGAAGACTGAAAGCGTGTCTTGTTATAGGGAAACCCTATAGAGACGACATGTCGTCTCTATAGGTAAACGAAAACGACATCGTTCCACTTCACGTCATTAAAAAATGGGAAAATGACGTATAAGCCCTATAATGTTTCTAGGGTTGACCCATTTAGCCAGTTAACTTATTTTGTGGCTTATTAAGGGATCGAATTAGTCTTTGTCTGGTCGATTAAGTCCTTTTTTCAATTTTGAAGGGGTTAGCCGGTCATTTTAAGTCCACCTCCTTCCACTAACACCACATCGGATGCTGACTGTGACTTTCGTCTAATGCCATGTCATTAATTAGTCACCTCCTTCGTAATGTCGGTATATGCTTTATAAAAGAGCCCTTTTACATCTACTGTTCAACACTTCATCGGTAAACCCTTTTTTGTGAGCTGCTTCTGAATCCTCAAGCATGAAACCCGTATTCTTACAAGTAGATGTCCACTTCCAAGGAATGTTTGCCAGAAACCCCATACGCTACACCGGTGGAATTACTCGGAGGTTTTCGGACATTGATTTCACAGGAATGGACAAGGATGGGTGTGTTGCCTTCATCGAAAGGTTCTCTGGGGAAAAGTGTGAGAAGCTCTATTACTGCCAACCTGATATTGATTTTCCAAAAGGTTTGACTCTAATTTGCAATGACCCCGATTATTACGACTTCATTGAAATTACATATAAATGTGGTGTTATACTCCCTATGTATGTAGACCATTTTGGGGATAGTAACATACAGGAATGGTTGGATGAACACAAAGACGAGTTTGTTGGTAACATTGAGGAAGAAGTACTTGATGGTGCAGAACTGGTTAAGGAAGTTGCACCAGGGTATCGGGATGTGGGTGATAGTGACACGAATGATGAGGTAGAGAATGGAGATGATGATGACGACGAGGATGATGATGTCGATGGTGATGAGGATGACCATCAAAAGCCTCATTTTTTTTATAAAGGGTAATGAGATTCAGGAAGAGATGGGTGAGAAAGTAGGTGCAAGTGACTTTTTTGAAGAAGACATGGGTGACAATGAAGATGTTTATCCCGAATTGCCAAATATTTTCAATGATAAGCTCAATTGGAAGGAGCAGGAACCTGTTTTAGGTATGAGGTTTGAGAGTCCTAAGCAATTGAAACACGTGCTTTGTAACTATGCTGTCGCGAATGGTTATCAATTATGTTTTGTTAAGAATGATACTAGACGATTACTTCTCAAATGCTGTGGTGGCAAATGTACTTTTAGGCTTTGGGGTTCTTGGATGAGTGAAGATAAGTCTTTCCAGATAAAATCTCTTATCAGTGAGCATAATTGTGCAAAGAATTTCAAATTCGGATCAATTGTGACTTACAAATGGATAGGGACCCACTTTAAGCACCAATTTTACAACAATCAAAAGATGAGCGTCCGAATGCTTAGAGAGGAGGTAAAAACAGATTTTGGGATTAACGTGAGTATGAGTCAGTGTAGGAGAGCCAAGAAGTATGCATTGAGTCTAGTTGAAGGGACAATAGCTGAGAATTATGCAAGATTATGGTCATATGGCGAGGAGATTAGAAGATCAAATCCTGGATCCACAGTTAAAATTTGTGTTGATTCAATGCCTGATGGTAAGAATTATTTCAGCAAAATATACATATGTTTTGCTTCAGTAAAAGAGGGATGGAGGGGAGGATGTAGGAGGATCATTAACCTGGATGGTTGTTTTCTGAAAACTTTTTGTCAAGGGGAGTTGGTTTATGCTATGGCTAGAGATGCTAACAATGGAATATTCCCAATTGCTTGGGCAGTTGTTTCTGTGGAAAACAAAGAGAATTGGAAATGATTCTTAGAAAGTCTTTCAGAAGATTTGCAATGTTGGAATGATGGTAACGGTTTGGTTCTAATTTTGGATCAACACAAGGTATGGTTCAAAACTATTGCATGTTTTAAATTTAGTTATTGCTATTCGAATTTCAAACATTAATGTGACTTATGTTGGGTTTGATTGAGGCAGTAAAGGAAGTATTTTCAGCAGCTGAACATAGGCAGTGTGCTAGACATATCTATGCGAATTTTAGAAAGACATTTAGTGGATCCAAGTTTGAAGATCTATTTTGGAAAGCGAGCAAGGCAACAACTGAAGCACAATTTAATGTAGTTATGAAAGAGATTGGAAAATTAAATCCGCAAGTAGTTGTGCATCTTATGGCTAGAGATCCAAAGACTTGGTCTTTGGCTTTTTTCAGAGTTCATAATTCTTGTGAGTCAGTAGAGAATGGTTTTTCAGAGAGTTTTAATAGCGTGATTTTGGATGCCCGGAAGAAACCAATAATAAGCATGTTAGAGGACATTCGTATATATGTGATGCAAAGGATGGTGACTATGAAACTAACCGGACAAGGATGGAATGCTTATTCTGTTTGTCCAAATATCAGAATACGGTTGAATATGCTCCAAACTGAGCGAAGGTTTGTACATTTATCCAATTACATTACTACTTTACTCTTCACATCTCATGATATTTGCGGTTTTCATCTATCTATGTAGGCATTGGCATGTCATTTCTTGTGGGGGGATGAAGTTTGAGGCAAGGAAGATGGACAAGGCGTTTACTGTGGATGTTGAAAAAAAGGAATGCAGCTGCAGGCTATGGCAACTTAATGGATATGGCTGCGTACACTCAGTTGCCACCTTAGCCTACTTAAATTTGAAACCTGACGGTCCATATGTAGATTCAATGTACTTGGCTGCATTATACCATAATACTTACAAACAGCCAATCCATGGGATGAATGGACAAAATATGTGGCCTTCTACTGACTTGATACCCCCTTTGCCTCCATTGAAAGGCGTATGCCAAGAAGGCCAACCATAAAGAGAAGAAGAGATGCTTCTGAACGGATGGGAAAACATACCGTCAGCAAGGCAGGGAAGAAAGTTTCTTGCAGCATATGCAAGGAGAAAGGACACAACAAGGCTACTTGTAGTAAAGGTGTAGGAACATCCAAACAAAATGGAACAAAGAAACAAAAAATGATACCTACGCAGGAGTCTGTAAACATTACCACATGAGTAGGGGAGGATGAGGTAATCGTAGATGCTACTGATGCTTTGGATAGGCCTAGAGATGAAGAGCGAATGGTGGGAGTCAATGGACGGGATGAAGGGGTGAATGTCAATGCTCGAGTTAAGCATGTTAAACCACCTAAAATGCGAAAGAAGTCAGAACGAATCATTAAACTGAAGCTTGCAAAAAATATGGGAGGTGAAGGTAGCAGTGTTGCAACGACCATGGAATTGGATTAAGTAGTTGTTTGTTATTTGTAGTGAATGTGTGTTGCAGTAAACAAATGATCTTTGTATGTTCTTTTATGGTGTAATAGGAATTTTAAGGGGTATTATGGGCATTTTAGCCAAAACAAAGTAAACTGACCATTTATGATGTGGGGGTATTTGAGTTATTACTATTTAAATTGACCATTTTGGTTGTGGGGGCATTTTAGTCATTATAAATTAAATTTAACATTTTGGATGTGAGGGCATTTTAGTCATTAGAAATTAAAATCATTTTTGGATGTGGGGGTAATTAAGTCATTACAAAGTAAATTGGCCATTTTGGATGCAGGGGTAATTAAGTCATTACAAAGTAAATTGACCATTTTTCATGCAGGGGTAATTAAGTCATTGTAAAAAACAGGGGACTTGTGACTTAATCCATTCAACATGAAAAGGCTATCTTTAGAAAACTTTATTCCCTTTTTTTTCCAAAAAAGGTTTGCAGACAAGCAGATATGGTTCAATCGTGTGCAAAGGTTTTTTTTTGTCCCTTTTCCCAAACTGCACCATTTGTGGTCCCTGTCTATGCGCATAAAGAATGTAAATTCATTTTGCTTTGTCTTGTGGTGCCGTCCCAGTCGATGAAACATATATAATACCCAAATGTTTCTTTCTTTCATGCACACATACAGATATAGGTGAAAGACAATTTTTTTAATAATAACATATTAAAACACAATTCACCCATGGGTTTGTTTACATCGCTTTCTGCTATTCAATAACCCATTACAGAGATCATCGACAAAAAACTTCATCAAAAAACAATGACAATCAGCAGCCCAACAACACCACCACCAAATCTACAGACCAACATCACAAACTAATACCAGCAACCCACACAAAATCTACTACTAATATTGACAGTAAACAACATAGGCAACACACCAAAACACAAACCTAGGAGTGAAATGCTTCAACCTACACAACATTTTTTTACTTAAACACCAAATACGTTACCACAGATGCACAAACAACACCAAAAATCCCAACACAAGACATCAGCTTCTTATGTTTGTTGTCCTTGAAGACCATCTTCACATATGCTCCTTGCAGAGAAACGAAATGATTTTTAAGATCAGCAACCATATGTGAGATATCCATCTGACCAGCGCGAACGTCATCGACCTCAAGGTTCATGGCATCTAAGTGTCGATTAACTGCAAGACGGAGCTCACGCAACTGGTCTTGGAAGTCCTCCCGTATAAGAGACAGTTCCGTCTGGGTTTGCAGTAGACTGATGGCTATGTCTTCGTTGGTTACACCATTCAAATGATTCTCATCCATGTGACGAGCGTAATTTGGAGACCAGCTGTGTTCTGCACGTCCGCTCGAAGCCATTTTGGAGTAAACTTAGAGACGAGATTGGGGTAATGAAGTTTGCAGATGTGCCCTTTTAGGTCAAGGAAGTCTTCATTTTATATGGAGGCGCTAGAACTGTCGATCCTTGCTCCTTACGATTCGCCTTCAATACGACGTCGTTGCGGTTTTTGGACGATTTAATTTCTTGCCATGTCATCGCTTACGTGTTAGGCTAGGTTTATGTGGCAACATTAACCAGCTACAATAGGTAAAAGGGACTATATTGTTAGGTAACAAATAATTCGATCCCTTATTAAGCAACAAAATAAAATAAGTGGCTAAATGGGTCAACCCTAGAAACATTATAGGGCCTATACGTCATTTTCCCTTAAAAAAGTAAATAAAATAAAAAAAGATTTTTTACGCGGATCGGCCCCACCTTTTCCAGACGACATGTCGTCGGCATAGCGTGACCAAAACGACATAGTATTCCACATTAAACGCCTCGTCCATCTTCCTTGCCTCAAACTTCATCCCCCCACAAGAAATGACATGCCAATGCCTACATATATAGATGAAAACCGCAAATATCATGAGATGTGAAGAGTAAAGTACTAATGTAATTGGATAAATGTACAAACCTTTGCTCAGTTTGGAGCATATTCAACCGTATTATGATATTTGGACAAACAGAATAAGCATTCCATCCTTGTCCGGTTAGTTTCATAGTCACCATCCTTTGCATCACATATATACGAATGTCCTCTAACATGCTTATTATTGGTTTCTTCCGGGCATCCAAAATCACACTATTAAAACTCTCTGAAAAACCATTCTCTACTGACTCACAAGAATTATGAACTCTGAAAAAAGCCAAAGACCAAGTCTTTGGATCTCTAGCCATAAGATGCACAACTGCTTGCGGATTTAATTTTCCAATCTCTTTCATAACTACATTAAATTGTGCTTCAGTTGTTGCCTTGCTCGCTTTCCAAAATAGATTTTCAAACTTGGATCCACTAAATGTCTTTCTAAAATTCGCATAGACATGTCTAGCACACTGCCTATGTTCAGCTGCTGGAAATACTTCCTTTACTGCCTCAATCAAACCCTACATAAGTCACATTAATGTTTGAAATTCAAATAGCAATAACTAAATTTAAAACATGCAATAGTTTTGAACCATACCTTGTGTTGATCCGAAATTAGAACCAAACTGTTACCATCATTCCAACATTGCAAATCTTTTGAAAGACTTTCTAAGAACCATTTCCAATTCTCTTTGTTTTCCACAGAAACAACTGCCCAAGCAATTGGGAATATTCCATTGTTAGCATCTCTACCCAC
Source organism: Lactuca sativa (assembly GCF_002870075.4). NCBI lineage: Eukaryota > Viridiplantae > Streptophyta > Magnoliopsida > Asterales > Asteraceae > Lactuca > Lactuca sativa. The sequence continues at coordinate 163,413,078 of NC_056624.2, read as the reverse complement.
AGCACAAAGCAACTCCCCTTGACAAAAAGTTTTCAGAAAACAACCATCCAGGTTAATGATCCTCCTACATCCTCCCCTCCATCCCTCGTTTACTGAAGCAAAACATATGTATATTTTGTTGAAATAATTCTTACCATCAGGCATTGAATCAACACAAATTTTAACTGTGGATCCAGGATTTGATCTTCTAATCTCCTCACCATATGACCATAATCTTGCATAATTCTCAGCTATTGTCCCTTCAACTAGACTCAATGCATACTTCTTGGCTCTCCTACACTGACTCATACTCACGTGAATCCCAAAATCTTTTTTTACCTCCTCTCTAAGCATTCGGATGCTCATCTTTTGATTGTTATAAAATTGGTGCTTAAAGTGGGTCCCTATCCATTTGTAAGTCACAATTGATCCGAATTTGAAATTCTTTGCACAATTATGCTCACTGATAAGAGATTTTATCTGGAAAGACTTATCTTCACTCATCCAAGAACCCCAAAGCCTAAAAGAACATTTGCCATCACAACATTTGACAAGTAATCGTCTAGTATCATTCTTAACAAAACATAATTGATAACCATTCGCGACAACATAGTTACAAAGCATGTGTTTCAATTGCTTAGGACTCTCAAACCTCATACCTAAAATAGGTTCCTGCTCCTTCCAATTGAGCTTATCATTGAAAATGTTTGGCAATTCGGGATAAACATCTTCATTGTCACCCATGTCTTCTTCGAAAAACTCACCTGCACCTGCTTTCTCACCCATCTCTACCTGAATCTCATTACCCTTTATAAAAAAAATGAGGCTTTGGATGGTCATCCTCATCGCCATCGACATCCTCATCCTCGTCGTCATCCTCATCGCCATTCTCTACCTCATCGTTCGTGTCACTGTCACCCACATCCCAATACCCTGGTGCAACTTCTTTAACCAGTCCTGCACCATCAAGTACTTCTTCCTCAATGTTACCAACAAACTCGTCTTTGTGTTCATCCAACTATTCCTGTATGTTACTATCCCCAAAATGGTCTACATACATAGGGCGTATAACACCACATTCATATGCAATTTCAATGAAGCCATAATAATCGGGGTCATTGCAAATTAGAGTCAAACCTTTTGGAAAATCAATATCAGGTTGACAGTAATAGAGTTTCTTGCACTTTTCCTCAGTGAACCTTTCGATGAAGGCAACACACCCATCCTTGTCCATTCCTGCGAAATCGAAGTCCGAAAACCTCTGAGTAATTCCACCGGTGTAGCGTATGGGGTTTCTGGCGAACATTCCTTGGAAGTGGACATCTACTTGTAAGAATATGGGTTTCATGCTTGAGGATTCAGAAGCAGCTCACAAAAAAGGGTTTACCGATGAAGTGTTGAACAGTGGATGTAAAAGGGCTCTTTTATAAAGCATATACCGACATTACGAAGGAGGCAACTAATTAATGACATGGCATTAGACGAAAGTCACAGTCAGCATCTGATGTGGTGTTAGTAGAAGGAGGTGGACTTAAAATGACCGGCTAACCCCTTCAAAATTGAAATAAGGACTTTATCGACCCGACAAAGACTAATTCGATCCCTTATTAAGCCACAAAATAAGTTAACTGGCTAAATGGGTCAACCCTAGAAACATTATAGGGCCTATACGTCATTTTCCCATAAAAAAATGCGATCAAACATGAAGAAAAAGTAATAAACTAATAAATGTACCAAAAACTATACATATCAACACACCCATAAGATAAATAAGGGTTTCCTTCCACTGGCCAAGCCACTCTGCATTTCCACGACTCGAATGAAGTACCATTACCAAGATCAACTTTGAGTGTAACTTTCTCAGCATAATAACAACAATTTTGTACGATGTCTAGTCCTGATAAAGTCCACAGTAGTGACATCGAAACATAAGAGTTGTTCCCTGTAAACCTTCCTTTAGCGTATGAATTCTCATCTACGAAGAAAGCAGACCCACAACCTCCATCTCCTCCCTGCCTTTCCAAACCAGTGATATCGATCCTATAGGAGTTAAGATAATCAGGAATGGCTGTTTGGCAACAACCGACGCCAAGGAACTTTTCTCTTTCACTAACAGTGTAATTCCCACAAGTGGTCGAACAACGAGAGACAGCAATCCCATCGTCCAAGATGAAAGCGTTACCACACCCCACCGCAACGAATTTGTTATGTACTCTGGAAAACATAAATGGAGTCCTACCAAGGTCGAGGTTTGAGATTTGAGTGCTGTTATGGATTGGATTCTGGCAATCAGAGATCATTGAGACATTAACAGTTACAGTTTGGTTTGAAACGTTTATGTCCAATACCTCCAGGTTGTTTAGAGCAGATAGATATGGCGTGGAGGAAGTGCAATCAATAGTGTACCATTCACTGAGAGAACAATTAGCTCCGATTCCAAAAGGGTAGGGAATCCTCACGTCACCGCACATATATTGGCATCCAGACTTAGCGTATGTCTGAGCTAATGTTGATGTTGATGTGAGTGTAAGGAAGATGAGTAACAGGTAAGCTTGATCAACTAACCTCATTTTTGTTAAGAGCAACGACTTTTCCTATAAAACATAAGAAGGTTTCTTGTATATAATGATGCGTATGAGCATTCAAGGAACCTACTACGAAATACACTAGATGCTTATAAGTCAAAGACACCACATGAAAAATCAAAACATGCCGTATGCTTGCACAATTGACCGACCATTAATTGGAATTATTTCTACCATTAGTGAAATATCTAATAATCATTTTGGTCACATGATTTATTCAATGGTTGTGACCATTCTTTCATCTTCATATTCAACATTGGCGAATCAGAAGAAATAAGCCAGTTACCAACGATAGAAAGCAATCTTCTTTGCAACCAATAATTTGACAATACCCATATATATATATGGAGATCCAGTAAATAGCAACCCTATTGATAGATGATATATAATCTTTGATATATATCTTTGAAAAATTAATGCTTATGCGCATACAATTGTTGGTATAAAGACACAAATTTGTAGGGATGCAAAACATGTAAGACCAAAACAAAACCATGTAAGATAGCATTTCCCCATGAAGTGATGTCTCTCATCCTTTCTAATAAATGAGGTTATTTTTGTCACTTGTCTCATTCAATTATTAAATGTCATTTTGTGCTTATTTTGAATTAGTTTTTTTTTTCCACATTTCATGTTGTAAATTAGGCCCTCAAGTCGTCTCTTAAATAACACACAATCAAAGCTATATAAGTATGAAGAAAGAAAATATGGAGATATGGAAGAAAAACAAAGGGTTATATATATATATATATATATATATATATATATATATATATATATATATATATATATATATATATATATATATATATAGTTTACGAGAATTCTTTTATTGAAAACGGTTTTATGTCGATTTAAAACTACATATACTACTATAAGTATGGAAAATACTTGTATATTTTGGTCTTTGGGTCTTAAGACTACAAATCATTTCACAAGGAAAATATTGGATTTTTCTGGAACAAACATTACTTTTACAAAAGAATGATTTCTGATGGGTTTTAGCCATAAGAACTTTCCTATGTGCGCATGCAAAACCCTAATGCTTGGATTTAGGCTTTCTAATTAAACATGTTTTGAATCCAAGACTTCTAATAACTAATTAGGTATAAGAACAATACAAAATCAGATCTAGAAGTTTACCTTTGAATCTCTTGTTTGATCTTGTTGTCTTGGAGCTCTAGAGTCACAATTGTCACTCCTCTAATGGCTTACAAACACCAACTAGAAAAGAGGATGATTTGAGAGAGAGGTTGGGAAGAAATCGGCTCGGGGTTCCTTTCCTTTGAAGAGATGTCGATTTCCCTTGCTCAAGGGATATAGTTATACTTGTAGACTCCTAGGGTTTCACCTTTAAACCCTAGCTGGATAATCTTTCCTTAAAGCAATCCAAATCCTTACCTTAGATAAGCCTTGGACGATTTTGAGCTATCCCAAGCCCTAGAATCCGTCTAACCCTTATCCCTTAAGGATTTACAGCCCAAAGTGTAACTATCAAACAATTGACAGTTTATAACCTCTTATTTAATTAATCTCTTTAAGTCACCAAATTAATTCTAATTAATTTATGACTTATATTAATCAAATAACAATATTATTATTCATTATATTATTCTCATAATATATCAATAATATTTATTCTCTCATAATAAATCATCCTGTCAAGTTGCTATGATGAAGGCAACCCAAAAGGACCATGCATAATCGGGTCAAATACTTGCCTAATATAGTTGAAGCCTTAGACACTATTCCAACAGTCTCCCACTTGGATAAGTCTAGTAACTATATGCACAAGTACAATCCGATTCGCAATCGTAGCTGTAACATCCCAGAATAGCAAGAGTAAAGTTGAAGGGCTAAAAGAGTAATATGGGAAAGAGCGACTCGGCGAGTCCATGTGTGGACTTGGCGAGTAGAGTCGCGACTTGGTCGCGTGTCAAGTGGCCGACTCGGCGAGTCAATGGATTGGACTCGGCGAGTAGGCGCTGAGTGGAGAAAACCCTAAATCCGGATGTTAAGCCCTATATAAAGAACATTATGTTTCCTCCCCAGCCTCCTTATCATTGCTTGAGTTCCAGAAGCCCTAATTTTGTGAGGAAACCCCATTGTTGAGTGAATTGGATCTTGGAGAAGTGGTTGTTGAAGAAATCTTGAAGGAGAAGAGACTTGGATCAAAGGGTTTTGCAAGGATTCGGGTTAATCTTCTGTTGGAGCTTCCTTTTGAGGTATTATTTCATTGTTTGAGCTGTTATTATCTAGATTCATCATTTTGGGGGTGTTAGAGATCATATCTTTTGAGGTATTGGAGTTTGGAGGTTAGATCTGAGGTTGCTACCTCAGATCTGGAATGGAGAAGGGTTGGAATGCATGAAAGTCCCTGTTTGTGAGTGATTGATGGAGCTATCTTGTCCCAAACCCAAACCCTAGAGTGAAAAGGCCTAGATCTCCTTGGATTCACGTAAAGTTTGCCACTTTACGTGATGGATGGCCTTAGGAAGGGTAGATCTATGGTTTGGACCATCTGCATGGCTTGGAAAGCCTCTGTATGGATTCAAACCCGGTGGTACTCGGCGAGTCACATGGGTGGACTCGGTGAGTTGCTTGAAGATAGGCTGGAACTCGACGAGTTGGAAGAACAACTCAGCGAGTTGGATGAAGATGGCCTGCAACTCGATGAGTTGGAAGAACAACTCGGCGAGTAGGTTGAAGATAGCCTTAGACTCAACGAGTCTGTTCTTGGACTCGGCGAGTCTTGTCGAAGAGTCCCAATCTTTTCTGGTTGAGCCGTGAATCGGTGAGTCAAGGGGATGACTCGGTGAGTTCTGTGTGAGTGGACACAGAGTTGTCGGACTCGGCGAGTCTTGGGGTGACTCGGCGAGTTGAATCGCGGATTGGGGAAATTCTGAGCATGGGGACTCGGCGAGTAGAGTCAGTCAGGGGTTGACTTTGACCAAGGGTTGACCAGTGGTTCCAGGGGCATTTTGGTAATTGATGGATATTGTTTTGAGTTCAGTGCCTTGGTAGTTGTCCAGTGGTAGAGATCGTATCAGTGATCGGAGCAGCTTGGGTTATCTGTTCAGTCGGCAGTATCGAGGTGAGTTATCCTCACTATATCAACAGGGTCTAAGGCACCAAGGTCGGCCCGTTATCGGATTGAGATCCGGGTAATTGTTGTATGTTATTGCTTTGATATGTTGCATCCTGGTAGCTAGGATGGTATATGTTAGAGACGTGGTTGAGATTAGTATCCCTGAGATGTAGGGTGATGCTATGCTAGTGACCGGTTAGGTCGGTATCCTGGTTAGGATGATGATATGTTATGTGATCTGTTTGAGCGGCTTGTTGACTGTGAATTGTTATATGTTTGTATGTTTATGTGCACATGGTTGTTTGGACTGGAGTTGGGTTGAGACGGGTCCTGCTTTGTGCTATAGGCCAAGATACCCAGGGCGGACCGGTTGTCCCGAAGGCCCAGTGAGCGGTCCGGATAGGTTGTAGGCCCCAAGAGGGCGGACCAGACGTGCCGAGGCTCGGAGAGTGGACCAGGCCGACTGAAGGCCCGGTGCGGGCGGACCAGTCATACTGTAGACTCAGAGAGTGGACCAGGTGGATTGAAGGCCCGATGCGGGCGGACCAATCACACTGAATACTCGTTGTATGTGGATAGATTCTGAGAGTGGACCATGTGGATTGAAGGCCCGGTGAGGGCGGACCAATCACACTGCAGACTCGAGGTTTATGGCTAGACTCAAAGGGTGGACCAGGTGGACTGTTGGCCGGTGCGGCGAACCAGTCACACAGTAGACCCGAAGTGCATGGCTGTTCTGTGATCGGATATGTTATGGCATGTTATGCGTGTATGGTATATGTGGTTGGTATTTTGGGGATATCTCACTAAGCTTTCGGGCTTACAGTTGCGGTTTTATGTTTTTCTGGTTCTTCAGGAGACCGTGGCAAGGCGAAGGCGTGATCGTACCGCTCCTCGTATTTATGTTGTGATGAGATTCTGGGAATACTTAAAATAAATTGTATTGAAAACCTTTTTGTAATAACTTTAATGGAATCGGGTTGCTTTCGAAAATTTTAAATTGGTTGAAATTTTTGGTCGTTACAAGTTGGTATCAGAGCCTTGGTTTGAGTGAATTGGAGGAACACTCGTATGACTCCAGTCTCAAATCGAGGAGAGTTTTCAAAAGAGAATTTAAAATGGTTTTCAAAATGAGTAAAGGAGGACGCGGAGGTACGATCAGCCGGAGCCAGTAAGTAACCCCAAAATTCCATACATGATATTTGTTTTTGAGCTTTGATAGAACAGCATGCTAGTGTTAGGCTAGGGATCTTCAGGATTTCATGATAATGTTGCGTGATTTGTGATGCCTGTAGCCTAGGGTTTCCTTGTGGGAGATTTTTAGTGTTCCTCTAGTGGTGAGGGTTGAGAGTTATTATGCATGTTTTCACTAGGGTGTTGTGGTAGTGCTTCATACAAATATGGGTAGGTGTGGAAGGTAGTATGGGCCCGTATTACTGAAAGCACAGGACCCATACGCGTATCAGGGAAACCATGACCCCTAGGGTTGGGTTGAGAGAGTTGGTTCCCGGGATGGTGGGAAGTATCTGAGTTTTTGTGGTGATTTTCAGTATGGAGATTCCGAGGCATGTTGGGAGTGGATCCGGTAAGGATCGGGAGCAGAAGAGGGAGTTCCGGGCGGGTCAGTACCGCCCGAGGTTATTGGTCAGATGAGCACGTACGAGTTGGATGCGAGGATTCGTGAGATCCTGCGTGATGAGATTGCTGCGTTGTTCCAGGCTGAGTTGTCGGAGCTGTTTGGGTCAATTAAGACTGCCATGGTTGAGTATTTTGATGAGCGCTATGCAGCTCTCACAGAGACGGCTGCCGCGGCGGCTACAACGGCTGTAGCAGCGGCAGGGGGAGGAGCTGGTCGGGGCTTTCAGTATCGGGACTTTGATAATACGAAGCCTCCCACCTTTGATGGAGTTCAAGACCCGATTGTTGCTATGAGATGGTTATCGGACGTGGAGGGGTGTTTCTTCACGTGTTCATGCCCTGCTGATCAGAGGGTGAGGTGTGCTCTGAACCTATTGAGGCTCGGGGCGAAGGATTGGTGGAGATTGACCACGGGGTCATATTCGGATGCGTAGAGGGCTGCGGTTTCATGGGATCAGTTCAGAGAGATGTTCAGCACTCGCTATGTTCTGCAAGTGGAGAGGGAGAGATTGGCTCAGGAGTTCCTTGAGCTGAAGCAGGATTCGGAGTCGGTGACTGAGATCACCAGGATGTTCACTGAGAGGGCGATGTTCTGCCCAGAGTTCGCTTCGGAGCAGGCTCAGATGTCTCGATATCTGAGCATGCTCAAGAGGGACATCAGACAATTTGTGTCTACGCAAAGGTGCGAGACCTTGTTGGAGTTGCAGGAGGCCGCCAGGCGGCGTGAGTTAGAGATTGAGTTGCAGTTGCGTAAGCTGAGGCAGGCTCCGGTGCAGTCGCAGCCGGCGCCGAAACGGTCCAAGACCGTTGATGCTAGAGTGGGAGATCTGAGCCGCCACCACACTTGTGGGAAGTGTGGGAGGGGTCACACCAGAGTTTGTAGGTCCGGTGGTGCATGCCGCAAGTGCGGAAAGGAGGGGCACTATGCGAGGGATTGTCGGCAGTCAGCGCCGGTTCGGGATTTGAGGATTTGTTATCATTGTCATAGGGTTGGACATTTGAGGGTCAACTGTCCACAGCTTGCTGCAGAACCGGTGCAGGCACTAGCACCGGCCAATTTGAGGATCACGGGTGGAGGTTAGGGTGGAGCGGAGCCCCCAAGGGCTCATGGTCGTGCTTTTCAGCTTTCCGCAGAGGAGGTCAGAGCAGTGCCGGATGCAGCTGTGGGTATGTTTCTTTCTTGATGTCTTGTTATCTTGTGATTACTGTGGTGTATTGTTTATGTGCTGGTATCTTTGTGTGGTTTTCGATGCGGTATTCGTTGTTTTTGAGGGTTGTGGTTTGGTTATGGGTTATTGTATTGGGAATTTCATTGGTTATCATTCATGAGGGTTATTAGTGGAAACATGGCATTGGTTTGAAGGCTGGGTAGCATCGGCTTTCTGAGGAGTGGTTAGATGCAGAGTGAGTTTCTTTCGAGCGGGTTAATCAGTGTTGATATGGGATCTTGTTAAGGTTGTTTATGCTTGTGGGAATCAGTCCGCGTGTAAGTGTTGGTTTTGTGCAGAGTTGTTCTGGGAGGTCGGTGATGGCAACTGGTGGTTGTTAGTCAGTACCCTAAGTGCGGGAGAATTGGAAAATTCTCCGGATGATCGATGAGCATGTGAGGTTGCTTAGCTGTTTGAGATTCAGCAGTGTTCTGTCAGTCCAAAGTGTAGGCTGGTATGAGTAAGTGTCGGGCATGCGGGGCGGGATACAGACCTAGGGCATTTGATTATGGAGGGCCTAGGGACCAGGCTGGGATCGATTATGTGTGATGGAGATAGAGTTCGGAACCCTTAGAGGGCTAGAACAGTATGCATGGGAGGTTTTCTTAGAGAGATAGCTCGGAATGATGGATATTAGTTGAGCGGTCCGGATAGACTGAAGGCCGGTAGGCATACCAGTCAGGCCGAAGGCTCGGAGAACGATCCAGCCAGACTGAAGGCACTGGAGGGCGGTCCAGATTGGCTGAAGGTTCTGAGAGTGGTCCAGATTGGTTGAAGGCCTGTGAAGGCGGTCCAGTCATGCTGAAGACTCTGCAGGTATTGATAGAGCGGTTCGAGGAAATGGATGGAGTATGTTGCGATGTGTTAGCTTTAGAAGGTCTGGCCCCGGGTATTGATCTTGATTGGTGGAGATGGTGCATGGACTCGAGAGTCCTCGTGAGCAGAGTCAGAGCATGTGTGTTGGATGGATAGCAGATACGCTATGAAGGAGTGGTGTAGCATTGGGCGAGCGTCGTGGCACTTGTGGTAGTGTCAAGGTAGCCAAGTGGTTTTCCTTGGTAAGGAAAGAGAGAGGAGTGTAACTCCGAGAGGGAGTGCAAGTTCACGGAAGTGAAAGCGGCAGAGCAGAGTTATGATTAGAGTGATCTGAGTATGCTTATTGAGCAGCGTGTTTGCGACAGTTGAATGGAAGCACATCCGGTTTGGGATGTCTGCTGTGGTCGTGGAAGGAATTCCGCGGGTGTAGAGCCAAGAGGCTCGGAAGGGATGCAGGGAAGGAGTCTTGGGCTCTCAGTGTGATTCTGATCAGGGAATTATGTATGTAGTAGTGGTTCATCCTGGGGGATGTTTGAAGATGTCATCAGTGTATCGGGTTTTCCCAACCTGAGGGTGCTAGAGCTAGTTCAACATGTGTATGTGATTGCAAGAGGAGAACTCATGGGAGTTGCTCTGAAGAATGTGTCTTTCTGTCAGCAGAATGATTAGAGTTGGACTCGGATCGGGAATCCGGTGGTGCATAGTTATTTTGTAGCTCATATGGGTCGAGTGATGGTTGTGAATTGGAGCAGTGCTGCATCATGAGTAGTACTCAGTTGATAAGTGGAGTTATCAGAGGGTAAAGCCGGTGGCCAGCTCGAGATGGTGTTCAGGACACCGTAAGGAAGGAGAAAACGAGTTTCTAGTTCTATGGTTGTGTTTTGAGGAACTTGGTTGGGTTAATGCCAGGTGGTGCATGGCAGGAGTATTTCTAAGAGTTGAGTTGTTGCAGGCTTCGACGACGAAGCCTAATGAAAGTGGGGGAGAATTGTAACATCCCGGAATAGCAAGAGTAAAGTTGAAGGGCTAAAAGAGTAATATGGGAAAGAGCGACTCGGCGAGTCCATGTGTGGACTCGGCAAGTAGAGTCACGACTTGGTCGCGTGTCAAGTGGCCGACTCGGCGAGTCAGTGGATTGGACTCGGCGAGTAGGCGCTGAGTGGAGAAAACCCTAAATCCGGAGGTTGAGCCCTATATAAAGAACATTATGTTTCCTCCTCAGCCTCCTTATCATCCCTTGAGTTCCAGAAGCCCTAATTTCGTGAGGAAACCCCATTGTTGAGTGAATTGGAGCTTGGAGAAGTGGTTGTTAAAGAAATCTTGAAGGAGAAGAGACTTGGATCAAAGGGCTTTGCAAGGATTCGGGTTAATCTTCTCTTGGAGCTTCCTTTTGAGGTATTATTTCATTGTTTGAGCTGTTATTATCTAGATTCATCATTTTGGGGGTGTTAGAGATCATATCTTTTGAGGTATTGGAGTTTGGAGGTTAGATCTGAGGTTGCTACCTCAGATCTGGAATGGAGAAGGGTTGGAATGCATGAAAGTCCCTGTTTGTGAGTGATTGATGGAGCTATCTTGTCCCAAACCCAAACCCTAGAGTGAAAAGGCCTAGATATCCTTGGATTCACGTAAAGTTTACCACTTTACGTGATGGATGGCCTTAGGAAGGGTAGATCTATGGTTTGGACCATCTGCATGGCTTGGAAAGCCTCTGTATGGATTCAAACCCGGTGGTACTCAGCGAGTCACATGGGTGGACTCGGCGAGTTGCTTGAAGATAGGCTGGAACTCGACGATTTGGAAGAACAACTCGGCGAGTTGGATGAAGATGGCCTGGAACTCGACGAGTTGGAAGAAAAACTCGGCGAGTAGGTTGAAGATATCCTTAGACTCGACGTGTCTGTTCTTGGACTCGGCGACTCTTGTCGAAGAGTCCCAATCTTTTCTGGTTAAGCCCTGAATCGATGAGTCAAGGGGATGACTCGGTGAGTTGTGTGTGAGTGGACTCATAGTTGTTGGACTCGGCGAGTCTCGGGGTGACTCGGCGAGTTGAGTCGCGGATTGGGGAAATTCTGAGCATGGGGACTCGGCGAGTCATCGGGTTGACTCGGCGAGTAGAGTCAGTCAGGGGTTGACTTTGACCAAGGGTTGACCAGTGGTTCCAGGGGAATTTTGGTAATTTATGGATATTGTTTTGAGTTCAGTGCCTTGGTAGTTGTCCAGTGGTAGAGATCGTATCAGTGATCGGAGCAGCTTGGGTTATTTGTTCAGTCGGCAGTATCGAGGTGAGTTATCCTCACTATATCAACAGGGTCTAAGGCACCAAGGCCGGCCCTTTATCGGATTGAGATCTGGGTAATTGTTGTATGTTATTGCTTTGATATGTTGCATCCTGGTAGCTAGGATGGTATATGTTAGAGACGTGGTTGAGATCAGTATCCTGAGATGTAGGGTGATGCTATGCTAGTGACCAGTTAGGTTGGTGTCCTGGTTAGGATGATGATATGTTATGTGATCTGTTTGATCGGCTTGTTGACTGTGAATTGTTATATGTTTGTATGTTTATGTGCACCTGGTTGTTTGGATTGGAGTTGGGTTGAGACGGGTCCTGCTTTGTGCTGTAGGCCAAGATACCCAGGGCGGACCGGTTGTCCCGAAGGCCCAGCGAGCGGTCCGTATAGGCTGTAGGCCCCAAGAGGGCGGACCAGACGTGCCGAGACTCGGAGAGTGGACCAGGCCGACTGAAGGCCCGGTACGGGCGGACCAGTCATACTATAGACTCAGAGAGTGGACCAGGTGGATTGAAGGCCCCGTGCGGGCGGACCAATCACACTGCAGACTCGTTGTATGTGGATAGATTCTGAGAGTGGACCATGTGGATTGAAGGCCCGGTGAGGGCGGACCAATCACACTGCAGACTCGAGGTTTATGGCTAGACTCAAAGGGTGGACCAGGTGGACTGTTGGCCGGTGCGGCGGACCAGTCACACAGTAGACCCGAAGTGCATGGCTGTTCTGTGATTGGATATGTTATGGCATGTTATGCGTGTATGGTATATGTGGTTGGTATTCTGGGGATATCTGATGGGTTTTGGTCCTAAGAACATCCTATGTGCTCATACAAACCCTAATGCTTGGATCTAGGTTTCTCTATTATACATGCAAGTTATCCAAGACTATAAACCCTAATTCTAGCATATGGAAATCGATATTAACATATAATTAGGTTTAAGATGTTACCTTGATTGTTATGTAGTAATAACAATCCCAAATCTCCTTGTATTGACTTTGGAAGGCTTAGAGTCACAAGTGTCTGTCCTCTAATGGTTCACAAACACCATAAGCAAGAGGATGAAGAGGAGAGAGGATGGAGGCTGCCAAAATCGTGTGAAAACCCTAGCAAGATCCTTGTCCACGTTTTTGGTCCTTACGGGATCTATATATAGTGAGGCAATTAAGGTTATCTAACAAGGAAACCCTAATTTGGATGCTTAAGCCCTAAGCAACCCATGGAGCCCTTTCCATAAGGCCTTGGATGATTTCATATGGGCTTCCCCCATAGAATTCGTCCACCTTATGATATAAGGTAATCCATGGCCCAAATTGCAATTATCTTATAATTACAATTTCAGTCCCTTAAGTTTAATTAATATCTTTTAGTCACAAAACTAATTACCAATTAATTATTGACTAATATTAATTAAACAATATGATTTCTCCTTTAATATATTATCTCATAATATATTAACAAATCATATTTAATCCTTTCTCTCCATAATTCATCCTATCAAGTTGCTTTGGTGAAGGCAACCCAAAAGGACCATGAACCATCGGGTCAAGTACATACCAAAATAGTTATGGACTTAGACACTAATCCAACAGTCTCCCACTTGGATAAGTCTAATAACTATTATGCGTATGACTTCAGATCCTGATTTGCAATCGTAGCTTTCCAAAGCCGCTGTCAACTCTGATCCTATCAGATACGCGTGTCCTTAGATAAGGGATCATATATTCCTCCATTCTAGATATCATATGAGACATGATTTCTAATAATTCTCTTTGTACTATATCTCGATTCCCGATTTATGACGACTGACTAATTGAACAAATCAAATTAGCCCTAGCCCGGCCGAGCATTTACATTTTTCATCACTAAATCATCGAGGGGCCCAAAGATATCGCTTTTATCCTACCTTGGATAAAAGGAACGGATAAACTTTGATACAATGCTTGCTTGCACTCACTCACCGAATCACACACAACAATATGTTTTATAACACCAAGTTACTGGTGCATTTACATATTATCAATGTGCAACCGATTTGCAAGATACAACTCACACATCTCGGTTTCAAGAATATGAGATGTTATCGTCTCACCAATCACTCGTGATACAATTCATGGAGTGATCCAAGTGAGCGTGGGTTTAATCCAATGCTCAAATCATATTCATAAGCACTCATGAACGTTGCAGCAAACATTTGCTTATGTCTAATACCCTTTTAGACAATCCACACACCAATTCACGACATTCTTCATTCATACCTACTTCCAACATATGAACGACTGTGGCCCGTTTGAATAATTTGACTGTTCTTAACCAATTAAATTATTCAGGAGGTCAAAACATGCAAAGTGAAACAAAAGAATAATACTAATCCCATATGGCCTCAAACCTTTGAGTATAAATAAACCACCTTTTATTTATCACCATATCTATTACTCATTATTTGTCGTTTCGGGTAATCAACTTCTTACTTGAATTTCAACACTTGCCCCATGCTCCTAGCATGCACACAATGTTTACCTATGGTTCTTACTTTGTGAAATAGATCAAATTGAACACATTTCCAATCATTCTCATTTCACAACTCCAAATCCTTTTCATAAGTTAAAGAATATCAAATTCTTGCTACTTATAGAATATGCTAGATTCTAACATTCTATGCAACTATCCTTTCATAATGTCACTGCACCAAAGTCACAAAGACTATTGCCAATGATATTACAAAGTCCTCTATCGGAGATTGTTACAAGACAATTCCATAGACGTGATGTCTCTCACTCAAAGTACATTCTTTGAACATCCTTTTGCATAGAAGTTTCTAATCTAGTCATAGATTTCTCAATATTCAATTCCCAATATGGACACACTTCCAAATGTTCTATATGACAACTCATTCTTAATAGAATCTTTTCTATTCATAATAGAGTCGATATGGTCCATCCAATATGGAAACATTTCCATATTTTCTAATACTATACTTCCAACTACTCACAAGCAACCAATCCTCGTCGAACTTTGGATTGTCCTTTGATAGTTGTTTAATTATCTTAGTCAAAACCGATTCTTGTCCTTTTTCCCTCTAAATGCGCTATGCATTTTGAAAATTTTAGAATGGTCAAATATTATAGCATTTGCAATCAATCCTATACTCGAAGCGTATGGGACACGACGCATAATGTTTTATTTGCTATGTTCTCAAAATTCGAATTGTGAAGAGGAACGCCGTAATCATAATCGAAATTTTAAGAAAACACTATGTACTCTTGACTAAATTTATTAACATTTCTCAACCTAATCCTTTAGATTTGAAATGAAGCATAATATTATCTCCCTTAATTATAGCAAAACAACTTTACAACCCTTACAACTTTGCAAGGTATAACTCTTGTTTTCTATAATTAATATTGCCAACTTGCAATATGTCCCTTAATAATCATACAATCATAACATTTATGCTCCCACAATCATGATGATTATTATAAAACATAACACTTATGCTCCCACTAGCTTCGACATGTATTCATAAACATCTTAACTTTCAAAAAAACAATACCTATTAAATTTCTTAAATCCATGTTTCTAATACTTAATGCTTTGATAATCTTTTATCAAGGCTTCTTGAACTTATACACCTTTGCCTTAGATAGTTCATATGTGTGTCTAAACAATTAAGACTAATTGCCAAACCTCACAATTCAAATCATGGAAAGGGATACCGTAACCATAATCGAATTTGAGAATGCAATTTTACAATCACTATCTTCTTAAAATCTTTCTTAGTGAAAGCATTTCCTCACAATCATTTTCATGAAGGAGGAAATCTTATGACACTTAGATTTGAGTGGTGTATGTGTTCCTATCCATGTGAATTTGTTAAAACCAAAGTTTACGACAAATTCAAACTCATACGGACCGAACTTTCTTAATCTTGATTTCTTGCCTTATGGTAGCACAACTGCCCACCACGTCTTCCAAGTAGTTAAGCAGCTCACCTTTTCTTATCAATGTAATTTCCATTGATCAAGGTCCTTGCCTTTTAATGCATTCAAATGAGAACTCATAGGACTCACATGCATAATTAGCTCGATTGGATTGGCATAGAAACAAAATAATGTCAACACGATAGGTTGTAAACCTCAACTCATGTGCTAGTGATGATCGATAAAGTTTATTTGATTTTGTTCTTGAAACCTTTCAAGACCATTAAGACTCCCACTGACTTCTTGACATATAAGATTCTCTTGTCAATAACCATTTCTTGACAAACAAATATTCAAGAGTTACTGTAGTTTTTATCAAAACACTTCATAAATTGGTTCGAGTTGGTCTTTGTCTTATCCAAGACATCACAACTTTCCACATTTGATGAATGTTATAAACCTTCTTAATACTTATCACTCAATATCGCAATCTTAACTCTAAGACTTGTTTTGGAACGAAGTATGATTGACTTCTTAATTTAACCATTTCTTCAATTCTTGATTCCTCTTCTTAAACATAAGACTCACTTAGAGGATCAATTGAGATATGGTTCTTAATCATTAAGACCTATCATAAAGCATAAAAGGTACTCTCCCTTATTCTTAGAATGGAGAAACTTTTATCTTTCTGCCTACTTGATTCTTCTTATTCGTTCTGCTATTGATTTAAACTTTTTCAATCAATTCAAAATTACACTTAATCTTGTAAGTATAATCATATTTACTAAAATTTTAGTACAACATGACGAATATCTTTGTTACTCTTATGGTGGACTTGATCAACATGCAACTTTGTGTGCTCGATCTCCTAGTCCTTCACTTGACACTTTGTCAATGAATTAGTCTAATTTTCAAATATGGAATTTCTCATTCATTGTGCAACCAAGTTGCATGATTCCAAGTTTCTGTCCAATTGAAACTTGGGCGATGAGAAACTCTCCCAATTTGGTAAATTCTCGACATTTCCATAAATAACATAATAAGAACCAAATCCATTATTGCTAATAATAGAAACATTCAAACATCAATTTTTCATATACGCCATTGCAAGGATAATATAAAATCAAAATTTATTTTATCGCTGTAACACCGTAAATTATAATTTTTCACAATTTATTAAAACATTTCCCATTAACTTTTCATAAAAACATCAAGTTTAAATCTCAATTCACATTATACAAAATCCCAAGATCACAAGTATAACAAAATCCCATGCGTGTGTACGGATCAAGCCGGCGCCTTCCCACGGTCATCGCTAGTACCTGAAACAACAACACTAACATTGTAAGCACAAAGCTTAGTGAGTTCCCCAAAATACCACACATAAAACACATATTAGCCACTCGAGGCTATAACTCTATGGGTCCGTGCACCCAAAACTCTGTAAACCCTCAGGTTCTAACTCTAGGAACCTTCCGGTTCCAACTCTGTAAACATGCACAGCATAATCACATAGAAATAATGCAGTACAACGTATAGCATACATAACATACAATACTCTGTCACATAACTCTGGTTACCTACTCAAGGTAAAGTATAGTGAGAAGACTCACCTCGCGTATCTCGATGACTCACAAATCCAGAAATCCCTCGTGCTCGATCCTCCGAGCTATAATCCTCCCATAACATCATATGTCTCTAATTAACACTTTTTATCTCTAAGGTTGACTATCCCTAAGAAGTCAACACAGGTCAACTCTGGTCAACGGTCAACAGTCAACGGTCAACTTTGACCGGACTCGGCGAGTGCGCAAGGGCAACTCGGCGAGTCTAGACGTTTTCACCAACTCTCTAGGATTCCCTTCTCACATGTCGAGTACTCCTCCTGACTTGACGAGTTCCACCTGGAAGAATCGCAGGGCCACCCCGACTCAACTCGCCGAGTCTCAAGAACAACTCGGCGAGTCCCAGCTCGACTCAGTCCACTTGACCACCCTTCCTTAACTCGCCCTGACTCACTGAGTCAACCCATGACTCGAATGGACCACTCACTGGCCGATCCAAGGCAATCTTCAAGCTACTCGCCGAGTCTGCTCATCGGACTCGGCGAGTCCATGCCATGCAATCACTCAAACTCGCTTCTAAGGTCAGATCTGTTCCCTCAATTCATAGATCTGGCCTACCTAGACTGATTCACCACGTAAAGTGTGACAACCCAAGTTGTCCCGTTACATTTTCCCGTTACCGTTAACGGAATATTCCAATGTATAAAAGTTCCGTTAATTAGAGGGCATCAATTTAATAAACATTCCATTTGGTTACCTTTAACATGCCGTTAAGTCGTGATACAAGGGAATAAAAACTCAAGACACACATTTCCATTTATTGAGGGAATGTCAAGTTTTATTATTACGACCACTAAATCGGGTGGGACCAAAAGCCCCGTTTAACGGCAGTATTGAGTAAAATTCCACTGAGCCCCGACAGTGAAACCTATATAAGGGTGAGTGGAGTCAAATGGGAGACTTTTTACACTCTCTCTCTATACTCTCTCTCTCTAGACCCGTTTTCGCCCCGAATTCGCAACCAAACGCTTCCAAATTGTAAGTCCGCTTGCCCTAACTTATTCTAAGCGTATTGATTTATGTTTATAGCCCAAAAATCATCCAAGAAGGCATAAGATAAGGAGTTTACGGCCCAGGAACATTCTAGGGCCGTAAAACCCTAAAAAGGTGTTAAAAATGCCTTTAAACTTGACCATGAGCTTAGAAACTATTAGGGGATATAGCCTAGGGGTGTTTAAACACTAAAATGCATGGATTTAGGACTCAAAGAAGAGTTTACGGCCCAAGCACATGCTTAGGCCGTAAACTCCACAAGTTAGGGTCCCAAATGTGCACCAAACTCATCCTAGGGCTTATTACATATTTTAGGGACTTATTCCTCTGAGTTTAGGACACTAGAACACTCCAAAATGAATTAAAGAAAGGAGTTTACGGCCCATGAATAGTCAAGGCCGTAAACTCCCTAAATCATGCCCAAAAGTGTGATTTTTGCCCCCCTAATGGCCTTAGACATTTACCATAAAATGCTAGAATGGAATTAAAGGCTTAAACACAAGAAAAATGAGACATTTCTTGGAGTTTACGGCCCATGCATTATCTAGGCCGTAAACTCCCCAAAACCCCCCTCAAATGTTGGTTTTAATCCTCCAAAATAGCATCACACTTCATTAGAAATCACTAGAAAGGCATTAGGGGCTTGAAACATCACCAAACTCAATGATTTAGAGTTTACGGCCGTAAACTCCTTTAGGAGTTGTTCTTAGGCCGTAAAATCCATTATAAAGCCATTAGGAACCTCAAATCCAATCATGCCTTTGATGAAAAGTGCTTAGAATAAATCAAGGAACAAGCTAGAAGCATCAAAACCCCAAGAACATGACCTTGGGAGTTTACGGACGTAAACTCCCTTAGGTTGGGCCATAAACTCCTTGTTTGGTCCATAATGATGCTTTAAACCCCTTTACACCCTTGATACTTGAGCATAGCAAAGTCCCACAACTGATAGGAGACCCTTAGCACCCTTAAACACTACCCGGGACCCCAAACACTCAACCAAAAGTGTTTTCCACTCCTTTGAGTGTGTGTAATTGTTTTATTAGTATATTATATGCTAATTGTATGTGAACATATGTTATCATATGTTAAAATAGGTCCTTGTGTGTGTTCAAGTCCTTGCGTGACCCCGAACGCCTAAACGGCACTACCGTCGGACCTACTTATGCCAGGTGAGTTCATACCCCTGAATGAACCTTTTTAATGCTTTTAAATGTTTTCATAGGGGGGATTACAAGTTAAACATGCCAGTTATCATATCAATCACATGTGATTGATAACCCGCATGCACAAGGTTTTACCACTGTACACTGTTTTACCGAGTAGGACACTATAAATGGCTTTCAAAAAGAGTTTTTAAATTGTTCAAGTTCTTACTTTCATAGCTTATCAAAGATTCATTTTCAACTGATTTATAAAAGATTCTCAAAGATTTCTAAAGGTTTTCACACTTATTTTATCAAAGAATACAAATGCAATTTTCCAGAGTAATAAAGTCTTCAAGGGTTTTCATGAATACTTTTAATTGTTAGATACCGCTGCTTCGCTTATACCTATTTTATACTCCTACTCTGTAATGCTTTCGCTTATACCTGAAGTCACTTATACCTGATAACACTTATACTTATTTACCCTCTTACTTAGTGATACGATTCTACTTCGCTTATACTTGAGATCGACTTAACTTCACTTATACTTGATACGCTCTTACTTCACTTGTGGTCATATCTACTTCACGATGCCCCTATACTTATTCGACACTTATACTTCACTTGCGACCGCTCTTGCTTCACTTATTAGACACTCCTACTTCACGAGAATCACTTTCACTTGATACCCACTTAGTCATAGTTAGATGTATGTCCGTGCTTATATAGGTATATATAAGTAATGACTGAAAGACTTAGGAAGGCTCATCGGCCCTATTTCCTTTTCTTCGTTGAGATGTGGTCTGGTGGGATCGGGTAGCCGTCCGAAGGTCGTTTGGTCCATTAGTTAAATACTATGTATATGAGTATGGACATATAGGGAATTCTCTAGTCAAGTCAATTAAGAGTCTCTTCATCTATCCTACACTCACTTTAGAAACACACTACCCACTGCTTGGAAGTCTCTACCTCTAGAATATCACTTGTATTAGAAACCCACTCCTCTCAAGAAACACACTATTCTCTATTTGGGATGCATCTTCGGGACGCGGCCTTCTCCGCCGTCTAGTTGGTAACCAGAGCCTCCTGTAGGGAGATCGGACATTGTGTGTATAGGCCTATACGGGATTGACAACCCCGCACCCTGACTGCTAGCTACAGTCCACGGCCCACCAAGCCAAGGGGTGACAAATGTCATATTATATAGATGCTTGTAGGGCGTCTGGAACTCTAGTCAGTATGGTTACGAGTATCCTGGGTTGCCTTATAATTCATGGCTTTAAGGTAACAGTATTTTCGTCAGCAATTTACACTGTATGCTGATGTCACTTTTTAGAGTCACTCTATTGCGACCTTGCTAGCTATATCTTTCATTTGATACTGTCTGGGGTCAATAATCTCTGTTTCGACCTTGCTAGCTATATCTTTCATTTGATACTGTCTGGGGTCTATAGTCTCCGTTTCGACCTTGCTAGCTGTATCTTTCATTTGATACTGTCTGGGGTCTATGGTCTCTGTTTCGACCTTGCTAGCTGTATCTTTCAACTGATACTGTCTGGGGTCTGTAGTCTTTGTTCTGACCTTGTGAGAGATACCTTTCATTTGGTATCGTCTTCGGTCTATATTTACTGCTTTAGACCTTACCAGCTGTACCTTTCGTTTGGTACCTTCTGGGGTCTATGTCTCCCCTTTGTTAGACTAAACCAGGCGTGTCGTCAGTTCGATACCCTCCTGGAGTCTATGATTCTTTGCCTTAGTCAGCAGTCCTCACTGTTGAGGCATATGTTATTCCCTGATGTCACTTGCTTCCCTTAATAATCAAATTCAGTATTTTGATAACAATATCAATTAAGGGAAAACTACCTCTTACCACAATGCACTGAAACAGTCTTGGTAGAAGGCTGCTTTATCTAAAGAAAATATAGGATTTTCTGGAAAGGACACTGAAGCACTGAAAGCACTTAAACTACTACTTATTAAAGTTATTTGACTAAATGACACTAAATGCTTATGAACTCACCAGCATTTGTAAAAATGCTGATACTCGCTTTTCAAATAACTTGTAATCTCAGGTAAGCAATTAGACAGGTACATCCCCGGAGCTGCTGATGAAGATGGCCTAAGTACCTTGCTGCACTTTATATATGTTGCTTGTATTACTTTGATACTATGTAATGTAACCATGTAAATTATTACTATTAATGCAATGTTTTGTTGTACTTTGATTACTATATGCATGTGTTGTGATACTTGACATGACGTCATCCACCCCAGAACGTTTCCGCCGTTCTGGTTTTGGGGTGTGACAGATTGGTATCAGAGCATTGTTTATAGTGAGCTAAGTATATCAATTCATAAAAGATATACAGCCTATAAATGCAATGGGATAAAACACTCTGACCAAGAATTATACTTTAAAATATAACCATATTTTACCAAAGTATAATAACATCCAGAATCTAAGCGCTCGAACAAAAGTATCACAAGAAGGACAATAATAAAAGTCTTCAGATGCTGAGCACTACAGTCAAACCTGGGCAGTTATGTAATCGTAAGCTGGGATAAATGTAACCTGATCAACTACATTTATCTGAGATGCGATGAACGTGTGCTCGGGAGTGATAGTGGTGTGCAGCAGATCTGAAACTTACCAAATAGGAATTCTAGAGCCCAACATAAAGTTAAAATACTATAGGAGTATTTTCGAATGCTAAAAGATCCACACTAATCCCAGAATCATAATCAGAAGATAAAGACTCAATCAAGAATTAAAGTACCATAGGAGTATTTTAGAATCTATAAACAACCTTGCGTGAATAATTAAAAAGACCCTTATCGATATACCTACAACTACAGAGGGTGTACTTCCAAGATCTTATATAATAAAGATCCCATAGGCTAAGAAGGTGTGGTTTCGCTCTGTTTCCTTTTCCTCGTTGGTATGTGGTCCTAGAGTAGTATCACATATTCGAAGGCATATCGGATCTAAGCTATATAGGATTTGTATACCCTGTGTAATCATAGCAGGACTCGATATGGATCATACAGTGAAATGTTAATAATCCCTTAGGATTCTTTTGACATTTCCATTCTCGCGCGAACCCTGTAGAAAAACCCTATCCACTTCAGTGCTTGACAGAAGAGTTGATTCCTACCCCGAGGAGATTCATTGAGAAGATTTCCTGTTCGGAAATAAATGAACTGGGTCGAGACTATTGAATGCACCAAGTGCCCATATTCTCTTAGGGACAGTGGTGAGAGATTCGCCTAAACTTCGGAGATTCCTAGTCATCCATCATGAAGTGATGACACCCACAGTTGGAATCGGAAGGAAGGCGGAGTAGAAATTCAATAAGTCCATACAAGAAGAGAACCCTAGGAAACTACCCGGAGGAAACCAACGCCGATTCCAGTCAAAGATACGAGGCAGACCGAGGGAGCTAGTACATGGAACCCGGGAATTGTCTTTTCCTCGTATTCGTCACGATAATTCACCCTTAAAAATGATGCAATTTAGTGAGTTAGTGGTTACACTACTCATGCTATGTGTTAGGTAAATCGTCGTTTCCCGTTGCCAGATAAGCGATTAGGGCGGATCCCCGCATCTCTATTGAGAAAATTTTAGCCATCTGCCCTTGTGAGCTTCCCTTTCCATGATTTCGTTCCGAACCGTTCTCAATTCTCTCCCGGTCGGAGAGTGGAACCTTCCCAGTGTAAAGGTAACTTAGTAGGAACGACTCGCATCTTATGGCCTTTTTCCGACACTCATACTCTTACCTTGATTACCAGGACTACATCATAGGGATTTAGGTCGACACTCAGACAGTCAGAACCCGAGGCACGGGAAAAATATATGCCTAATGCGTTTAGGACAGAAATGTCCAGGGTTAACCATCATCTCTCCTTACCTTGTATTCCTCTCCGTGTAGGAAAAACCATGCCACCGAAGAAGCGTAACCAATCCGCAAGCAAGAAACATGCCCTCTTATTCGATGAAGCTACGTTCCAAGCTGCAGTCTCAGCAGCCGTAGCAGCTGTCATGGCTCACCTGAATGCTAACAACGCCAATGTTAGCAAGGGCCCTGTCGGGATTCCTAATTCTGGAAATGGACGGTAGCAACCCACTCTTCCCCACTCAGCCACCCAAGAACCTCCACTTAACCCGCTAAAGAGAAAATTCAAGATAGAGGAGGGAAGTACCTCGGCTCCAGGACCTTCCGAAGGGCAACAAGCTGAAGCAGTCGATAC
The DNA here is from genome assembly GCF_002870075.4 of Lactuca sativa. Classification (NCBI taxonomy): domain Eukaryota; kingdom Viridiplantae; phylum Streptophyta; class Magnoliopsida; order Asterales; family Asteraceae; genus Lactuca; species Lactuca sativa. The sequence continues at coordinate 163,389,541 of NC_056624.2, read as the reverse complement.
CCCTGTAAATCCTTCCCTCCCGACCTCAAGAAGACCATACCTAGGAGACCTTCCATACTGCAGCAAGTGCAGCTACCATCATCATGGTGCCTGCCGGGAACTCTATTGTGCTAGGTGCCACATGCTGGGGCATACTGCTCGCGTCTGCAGAACCCCGGTTGAGCTCATTACATCAACCACCAATGTGGCGACCCGTACAGTTTGCCACCTATGTGGTAAAATGGGACACTTTAAGAGGGACTGCCCAACTGAAGAGAAAGACAAAGACACAGAAGGAGCCTGACACTACTGCTTAGGAAGAAGCAGCAAAGGAACTCGTTGGATTTTTGGTACGTCTCTCGATCCCGGATAACTAAGCTAAGAAAACAATAAAAGACTAATTCAAGTATAAATTCTTTCCAATAAGGTGAAAGTCGCAGCACTTTTATAAAATTTAAAATTCATTAGGTAAAACTATAATGGCTAAACATATACGTTACGGCCATGTATATTTAGGATGGACAGACCTAGAGTGAGCGAATGCCGCCTCATTTCCTGTTCCTCGTTTGGTTGTGGATTTAGGGCGGGGCCGCTCAGTCAACAGTCCTCCCCACCTTAAAGATACATGACTAGTATATGTGAGGCGATTATAGAAATGCCTCGTGAGAATCCATTCAAGAAAAGATACTCTAATCGGAAGCACCTAGAACTCTCTATAGTTCCGCGTCGACTCTAATCGGTCCAAGTATCCGCAGTAGTGATACATAGGACGAAACCCTGAGACGCCTAGAACTTGCGTGCCTGTTCGGCACATGACTCTATCGATCTTCACTTTATATCATGTCGAAGTGTGCGAACTTCGGCGACTCTATTGAGCACGGTTCGACTTCGTGCAACCATGTGTACATTCTTAGTGTTGTGAGCTTTCTCCATGGCCGTATCGGCAAATAAAGGTTCCTCCGAACCCGAACCTAACACAAATAATCACATCTAATGCAATTCATCAATCGTCCCTCTTATCTCAAACCTTCCGAAGTACTCAAGTGAGGGTACCCCACGCCGACGATCGACCCCTCGTAGTCAAATGAACACCGAAGTGAAAGGCACTGCAGATACCTCAGAAAACGACAACCATCCGAGGCATACTCCGTAGATTCCCATGGGTGACCCTCCTCACCTCACACATAAGGTTCGTGAACCCAGAGAATAGAACTCATGAGGCTGGCCACTATGACCAGATGTACTGCTGGCATCCATCAAGTATGGGCAGTTAAGCCACGCATGAGTTCTACCATGAACCTCTTCGCAAAAACACTTTCACCCCACTCGATAACATAGGAGCAGAAAATCAAGAGAACTACTGCGGATTGAGCTAGTAAAGTTCCGAGTGAAGAGACCCTATGCCCACTAGATTTGCCTTAGACCGAGAAAACTTAGAACCTTCGGGAGAGTAGTTGCAATTAATGCTCTGACTACTCAGGCACCTTGCCCACCCAGTTATAGGCAAGTAGTGCTTATCATCCTCCACCCTCTCACAAGGAGGAAATCGTCGTCGCCCTGTAGACGATGAATTATATTTTCCGAGGTAAACACTAGGATACCGAGAGCCACAGGGTAACCTTCGCAGCCAAGAATACTTGGCCAAGTGCGAAGGTAGTTGCGTTAAATCTCATGACACGGATCCCAAAAAGATTATAAACTCGACACCAGCCTTGGTGTTAGTCGAGGGATTACGTCAGAGCACGCACTTTCCACGCTAGAATAAACCACAGTCTTAGAGATTCCTTGGACTAATAGATGTTCCCCAAATACTATCTCAAGCAGAGATAGTAGAACTACCTCGCGAGATAGTCCGACACTCGTCTGGTGAAACCCTATCTCCCCGATTCTCAGGGTTTCCGTATCTCAAGCGTCGTTAGTGCAGGTCCATTTTGCACAAGCTGGAGATAGACACTCTATAGCAAACCGATGACCATAGTCGTGCAAACCACTTGACGATCTAGGAAGCCTCTATCATCCAGTGGAAAGAAAGCATGGAACTGAAGACCACTTGAGATTCCTAAGAACCAACCCGAAGGACTACACTACCAGTACGAGAGAGAACGTTAGGAACTTCGGAATGGCGATCACGCCAGTGATGATCTTGCCATAGAAGTACACTATGTTCTAAGTACTGAAAGGCTCTACCCTTCCAAGAGCGTAGGACCATCCAAGAATCCTCATGGAAATTTGGTCCAATCCAATTCAAACCACTACTGCTTTCGGATATACCACAAGATTCACATTCGACCGATCCACTTCTTAGACTTGATATGCGATTATCCGACAACACTTTGCGTGCCACGCTTATCTTGATAGAATCCATTGAGAACCCTGACTTCATAGATACACCAGTCAGAACCCGTTAGCTACACTAGACGGAATCTACATCCCTTATGTGAAGGTCTGTGGGAAGGACAAACACAGACTAGAGGTCACTTGGGAATGCGAGGGCAACCGTATGGGAAGTACTCCCTCATCTCTACTTGGCCATTCATGCCTACTTCCTTGTCTAGGCTTGAATTTCGGGACGAAATTCCCTCCAACGGGGGGATGATGTGACAACCCAAGTTGTCCCGTTACATTTCCCCGTTACCGTTAACGGAATATTCCAATGTATAAAAGTTCCGTTAATTAGAGGGCATCAATTTAATAAACATTCCATTTGGTTACCTTTAACATGCCGTTAAGTCGTGATACAAGGGAATAAAAACTCAAGACACACATTTCCATTTATTGAGGGAATGTCAAGTTTTATTATTAAGACCACTAAATCGGGTGGGACCAAAAGCCCCGTTTAACGGCAGTATCGGGTAAAATTCCACTGAGCCCCGACAGTGAAACCTATATAAGGGTGAGTGGAGTCAAATGGGAGACTTTTTACACTCTCTCTCTAGACCCGTTTTCGCCCCGAATTCGCAACCAAACGCTTCCAAATTGTAAGTCCGCTTGCCCTAACTTATTCTAAGCGTATTGATTTATGTTTATAGCCCAAAAATCATCCAAGAAGGCATAAGATAAGGAGTTTACGGCCCAGGAACATTCTAGGGCCGTAAAACCCTAAAAAGGTGTTAAAAATGCCTTTAAACTTGACCATGAGCTTAGAAACTATTAGGGGATATAGCCTAGGGGTGTTTAAACACTAAAATGCATGGATTTAGGACTCAAAGAAGAGTTTACGGCCCAAGCACATGCTTAGGCCGTAAACTCCACAAGTTAGGGTCCCAAATGTGCACCAAACTCATCCTAGGGCTTATTACATATTTTAGGGACTTATTCCTCTGAGTTTAGGACACTAGAACACTCCAAAATGAATTAAAGAAAGGAGTTTACGGCCCATGAATAGTCAAGGCCGTAAACTCCCTAAATCATGCCCAAAAGTGTGATTTTTGCCCCCCTAATGGCCTTAGACATTTACCATAAAATGCTAGAATGGAATTAAAGGCTTAAACACAAGAAAAATGAGACATTTCTTGGAGTTTACGGCCCATGCATTATCTAGGCCGTAAACTCCCCAAAACCCCCCCTCAAATGTTGGTTTTAATCCTCCAAAATAGCATCACACTTCATTAGAAATCACTAGAAAGGCATTAGGGGCTTGAAACATCACCAAACTCAATGATTTAGAGTTTACGGCCGTAAACTCCTTTAGGAGTTGTTCTTAGGCCGTAAAATCCATTATAAGGCCCTTAGGAACCTCAAATCCAATCATGCCTTTGATGAAAAGTGCTTAGAATAAATCAAGGAACAAGCTAGAAGCAGCAAAACCCCAAGAACATGACCTTGGGAGTTTACGGCCGTAAACTCCCTTAGATTGGGCCGTAAACTCCTTGTTTGGTCCATAATGATGCTTTAAACCCCTTTACACCCTTGATACTTGAGCATAGCAAAGTCCCACAACTGATAGGAGACCCTTAGCACCCTTAAACACTACCCGAGACCCCAAACACTCAACCAAAAGTGTTTTCCACTCCTTTGAGTGTGTGTAATTCTTTTATTAGTATATTATATGCTAATTGTATGTGAACATATGTTATCATATGTTAAAATAGGTCCTTGTGTGTGTTCAAGTCCTTGCGTGACCCCGAACGCCTAAACGGCACTACCGTCGGACCTACTTATACCAGGTGAGTTCATACCCCTGAATGAACCTTTTTAATGCTTTTAAATGTTTTCATAGGGGGGGATTACAAGTTAAACATGTCAGTTATCATATCAATCACATGTGATTGATAACCCGCATGCACAAGGTTTTACCACTGTACACTGTTTTACCGAGTAGGACACTATAAATGGCTTTCAAAAAGAGTTTTTAAATTGTTCAAGTTCTTACTTTCATAGCTTATCAAAGATTCATTTTCAACTGATTTATAAAAGATTCTCAAAGATTTCTAAAGGTTTTCACACTTATTTTATCAAAGAATACAAATGCGATTTTCCAGAGTAATAAAGTCTTCAAGGGTTTTCATGAATACTTTTAATTGTTAGATACCGCTGCTTCGCTTATACCTATTTTATACTCCTACTCTGTAATGCTTTCGCTTATACCTGAAGTCACTTATACCTGATAACGCTTATACTTATTTACCCTCTTACTTAGTGATACGATTCTACTTCGCTTATACTTGAGATCGACTTAACTTCACTTATACTTGATACGCTCTTACTTCACTTGTGGTCATATCTACTTCACGATGCCCCTATACTTATTCGACACTTATACTTCACTTGCGACCGCTCTTGCTTCACTTATTAGACACTCCTACTTCACGAGAATCACTTTCACTTGATACCCACTTAGTCATAGTTAGATGTATGTCCGTGCTTATATAGGTATATATAAGTAATGACTGAAAGACTTAGGAAGGCTCATCGGCCCTATTTCCTTTTCTTCGTTGAGATGTGGTCTGGTGGGATCGGGTAGCCGTCCGAAGGTCGTTTGGTCCATTAGTTAAATACTATGTATATGAGTATGGACATATAGGGAATTCTCTAGTCAAGTCAATTAAGAGTCTCTTCATCTATCCTACACTCACTTTAGAAACACACTACCCACTGCTTGGAAGTCTCTACCTCTAGAATATCACTTGTATTAGAAACCCACTCCTCTCAAGAAACACACTATTCTCTATTTGGGATGCATCTTCGGGACGCGGCCTTCTCCGCCGTCTAGTTGGTAACCAGAGCCTCCTGTAGGGAGATCGGACATTGTGTGTATAGGCCTATACGGGATTGACAACCCCGCACCCTGACTGCTAGCTACAGTCCACGGCCCACCAAGCCAAGGGGTGACAAATGTCATATTATATAGATGCTTGTAGGGCGTCTGGAACTCTAGTCAGTATGGTTACGAGTATCCTGGGTTGCCTTATAATTCATGGCTTTAAGGTAACGGTATTTTCGTCAGCAATTTACACTGTATGCTGATGTCACTTTTTAGAGTCACTCTATTGCGACCTTGCTAGCTGTATCTTTCATTTGATACTGTCTGGGGTCAATAATCTCTGTTTCGACCTTGCTAGCTGTATCTTTCATTTGATACTGTCTGGGGTCTATAGTCTCTGTTTCGACCTTGCTAGTTGTATCTTTCATTTGATACTGTCTGGGGTCTATGGTCTATGTTTCGACCTTGCTAGCTGTATCTTTCAATTGATACCGTCTGGGGTCTGTAGCCTTTGTTCTGACCTTGTGAGAGATACCTTTCATTTGGTATCGTCTTCGGTCTATATTTACTGCTTTTGACCTTACCAGCTGTACCTTTCGTTTGGTACCTTCTGGGGTCTATGTCTCCCCTTTGTTAGACTGAACCAGGCGTGTCGTCAGTTCGATACCCTCCTGGAGTCTATGATTCTTTGCCTTAGTCAGCAATCCTCACTGCTGAGGCATATGTTATTCCCTGATGTCACTTGCTTCCCTTAATAATCAAATTCAGTATTTTGATAACAATATCAATTAAGGGAAAACTACCTCTTACCACAATGCACTGAAACAATCTTGGTAGAAGGCTGCTTTATCTAAAGAAAATATAGGATTTTCTGGAAAGGACACTGAAGCACTGAAAGCACTTAAACTACTACTTATTAAAGTTATTTGACTAAATGACACTAAATGCTTATGAACTCACCAGCATTTGTAAAAATGCTGATACTCGCTTTTCAAATAACTTGTAATCTCAAGTAAGCATTTAGACAGGTACATCCCCGGAGCTGCTGATGAAGATGGCCTAAGCACCTTGCTGCACTTTATATATGTTTCTTGTATTACTTTGATACTATGTAATGTAACCATGTAAATTATTACTATTAATGCAATGTTTTGTTGTACTTTGATTACTATATGCATGTGTTGTGATACTTGACATGACGTCATCCACCCCAGAACGTTTCCGCCGTTCCGGTTTTGGGGTGTGACATAAAGCCCCAAACTTGGTGTACACACAACCTCTATATGTCCATATATGAAGAATTATCAACAAATATCGCAACTCAAGGTCATAACCTCCATTGTTCTTCATAAAGCTTGATGAATGAGGCTCTCTGGACCTCTATGGATCCAGATCCAAAGCCTCATCACTAGCAAGGGACTATTTGGCCATCAAATCAACCCAACAAAGGCCACAAGAAACCCTAAATCCAAATATACTTCACAAAACAGAAGATGAGCCGAAATCATACCTTTAGATCGATGATCTAAGCTTCAAATCCACAGAATAGCAACCTCCTTTGCTTCCTCTTGGCTAGAACCTCCCTCTTCTTTGCTAAACAACACACAAAGGTCAAGAAATGCTTCCTTTCTCTCTCTCAAATCGCTAAAGCACTCTAGGGTTTCTCTCTATGGACTGCTGGGTACAAATGACGGCCATAAGGCCCTTTAAATAGGTCCCAAACCCGAGAAATTAGGGTTTCATTAAACAGCGCGGACTCGCCGAGTCCATATCCTGGACTCGCCGAGTCCAGGCGAATCCCGCGTCCAGAATCGCGTCCCTACTCGGCGAGTCTGAGCTTCGACTCACCGAGTCCCCTCTCAAAACACCAAAATCATAAACAATAAAGATACCTGGAAATCCGGGTTGTTACAATTCTCCCCCAGTAGAACTAGACTTTGCCCTCGAAGTCTCGCTCTGAAAATAGCTCCGGATGCTGCACCCGCATCTCGCGCTCCGGCTCCAGGTCATATCCGATCCTTTCCGGTGTTGCCACTAAACAAACAGCAGAGGTACCTCCTTGTTCCTCAGAACCTTGATCTTCCGATCTCTGATGGCCACTGGCCTCTCGGCATAATTCAGGCTCGCATCCACCTGAATATCCTCTAATGGAACCACTGCCGACTCATCGGCTATACACTTCCTCAATTGCGACACATGAAAAGTGTCGTGGATCTGCCCCAACTCTGCTGGCAACTCCAAACGATAGGCTACCCGGCCTACCCTCGCAATCACACGAAATGGCCCAATATACCGAGGTCCCAACTCGCCCCTCTTCCTGAATCGAATCACTCCTTTCCAAGGAGAGACCTTCAGGAGAACGAAGTCGCTGACCTGAAACTCAAGCTCAGACCGGCGTCTGTCTGCATAACTCTTCTGTCGGCTCTAGGCGGTCAATAACCTCTGTCTGACCTGCTGAATCTGCTCTGTCATCTGAAGCACGATCTCTATACTGCCCATCACTCTCTGCCCAACCTCTCCCCAACAAATGGGGGTCCGACACCTCCTACCATACAACAGCTCAAAGGGTGGCATACCAATGCTCGAATGATGGCTGTTGTTGTAGGAAAACTCTGCCAAGGGTAAATACGCATCCCAGCTACCCCGGAAATCTAACACACATGCTCGTAGCATGTCCTCAAGCGTTTGAATTGTCCGCTCACTTTGGCCGTCTGTCTGGGGATGATATGCGGTACTAAAATGCAATCTAGTACCCAAATCCTCATGAAATTTCTTCCAGAATCTAGAAGTGAAACGCACATTACGGTCCGAAACAATCGAGATCGGCACCCCATGCCGAGATACCACTTCTCTCACATATATCTCTACCAACTTCTCCGCTGGAGAACTCTCACTGATGGCAAGGAAGTGAGCGCTCTTCGTCAACCTGTCCACAATCACCCAAATTGCATCAACTCCTCTGGCAGTCCTCGGCAATTTGGTGATGAAATCCATAGTGATCTGCTCCCACTTCCATTCGGGAACCTCCAATGGCTGCAACTTGCCATGCGGTCTCTGGTGCTCGGCCTTAACCCTGCGGCAGGTCAAGCACCTCTCAACAAACCAAGCGACGTCCCTCTTCATACAGGGCCACCAATACTCTTTCCTCAAATCCAAATACATCTTCGTGGCCCCCGGATGGATCGAAAATTTCGACCGATGAGCCTCCTCCATCAAAGTAGCACGCGTACCGCCCACAAACGGTACCCAAATCCGCCCTGAAAAGTCATAAGCCCTCGATCATCCGTAACGAACTCTGAAACCAAACCAACGACCCGTTCCCTCTTCTGCATCCCCGGTTGCACAGCCTCGGCCTGTGCCCCACGAATGGCATCCAGTACCAGAGCTATCACGGTCAACCTCAAACATACATCTCGCAGTGGTGTGCTCTCCGCCCTGCGGCTCAACACATCGGCTACCACATTAGCCTTGCCTGGGTGGTACAGGATCTCACAATCATAATCCTTGACCACATCCAACCACCTCCTCTGTCGCATATTTAGGTTGGGCTGATCCATCAAGTACTTCAAACTCTTATGGTCCATGTATAGCGTACACCGAACCCCATACAAGTAGTGACGCCAAATCTTGAGAGCGAACACTACTGCCCCCAACTCTAGATCATGCGTGGGATATCTCGTCTCATGAGGCTTCAACTGCCTCGATGCATATGCTATCACATGACCCCTCTGCATCAACACTGCACCCAGCCCCAAAATCGATGCATCACAATATACCACAAAATCCTCCATCCCTTCCGGGAGAGCTAATACCGGGGCTTCGCACAACCTTTGGCGAAGTGTCTCAAAGGAGGTCTGCTGCTCGGGACCCCATGAGAACGCGACACCCTTCCGGGTCAATCTGGTGAGTGGCACTGCGATCTTGGAGAAATCCTTGATAAATCTCCGATAATACCCTGCCAACCCAAGGCAACTTTTGATCTCAGATGGCGACTTTGGCACCTCCCAACTCATCACCGCCTCAACCTTGGCCGGATCGACCAGAATCCCTTCCTGGTTAACAAGATGTCCTAGGAACTGGACCTCTCGCAACCAGAAATCACACTTGGAGAACTTTGCATAAAGCTTCTCCGATCTCAAAACCCCAAGGACCTCCCTCAAATGCTCCTCATGCTGCTCTCTAGATCTCGAATATACCAGAATATCATCGATAAATACAATCACCGACCGATCCAACATCGGCCTGCATACCCTGTTCATGAGATCCATGAACACAGCCGGGGCATTAGTGAGCCCAAAAGGCATCACCACAAACTCATAATGCCCATATCGCGTCCTGAACGCTGTCTTCTGGACGTCCTCATCCCGCACTCTCACCTGATGATATCCCGACCTCAAATCGATCTTGGAGAACCAAGATGCTCCCTGCAACTGATCGAATAAATCGTCGATCCTCGGTAACGGGTAACGGTTCTTGATCGTCAGCTTGTTCAACTCCCGGTAGTCAATGCACATCCGGTGTGAACCATCCTTCTTCTTGACGAACAGGATAGGCGCTCCCCACGGTGAGCTGCTCGGCCGAATAAACCCCTTCCCTAGCAGCTCCTGAAGCTGCGAGGATAACTCTTGCATCTCTGGAGGTGCAAGACGATAAGGCACCTTAGCGATAGGCGCGGCCCCCGGAACCAAAGCAATACTGAACTCCACTTGCCTCACAGGAGGCACACCCGGTAACTCCTCGGGAAAAACATCTGGAAACTCACGCACCACCGGAACCTCCTCAACTGAACTCGGTCTCTCGGAAGCCACCCGCGTATCCACCACATACACCACAAAACCCTTACAGCCCTGCTGTAGACACTGCCTCGCCCTAGCGGCCGAACAAAAAGCTGATCCTGAACGTGTATCCTCGCCGTACACTGAAAGAACTCCCCCACTAGGGTTTCGTATGGTCACCAGCTGACGCTCATAGTCGATAACAGCGCCGAATCGGCTCAACCAGTCCATGCCCACAATGACACAGACATCACCCATCGCAATAGGAATCAGATCAATCGGAAACTCAACCCCAAAAATCTCTAATACACATCCCCGGAGAACCTCCGTAGCACAAATCACTCTATTGTCAGCTATAGAAACTCTCAGAGGCCGACTCAATGCCTCACGGCTAACACTGATATGCTGACTAAAGGCCAAAGATACAAAAGACCGACTCACACCCGAGTCAAATAACACTAAAGCAGGTGCAGAGTTCACAAGCAAAGTACCTACGCATAACATAATATAAGCATAATATCTCAACATCAAAATAAATACATGAAAGAAACATACCAGCCACAACATCGGGCGCAGCGCGGACCTCCTCCGCAGTCAGCTGGAAAGCTCTCCCTCGAGCTCTCGGCGCTTCGACTTTCACAGGCCGACTCTCTGTAGCTCTGATGGCGGCAGGAGCAGATCCCTGAGATGCTCCGCGCAACTGCGGACACTCGGCCTTCCGGTGTTCGGTCTGGTTGCAGTGAAAACACACTGCAAACCCCTTGGGGCAGTCCTTGGCCATATGCCCCTCCTTGCCACATTTGTAGCAAGATCCCGCTCGACAGACTCCATCATGACCCTTGCCGCACTTCCCGCAAGTGCGGCCCTTCTGGCTCCCTGGTTTGGGATCAGCGGGCTTGGCCCGCTTGGCTGCCAGCTGAGACTGTGCCGGTCGCCGATCCCTCCCCTGAGACTCCGCCTCCTCCCTGGCCTTAGTCTCAAGCTCAATCTCCCTCTTCCGGGCATTTGCCTGAATCTCAGCAAATGTCCGGTATGAGGAGTTCGCAGCGAACTCCCGAATATCCCGCCTCAAAATGCTCAAGTAGCGGCTCATACGTGCCTGCTCAGTGGACACGTGCTCAGGGCAGAACATCGCCCTTTCATGGAACATCCTCGTGATCGCTGTAACTGACTCAGTACCCTGCTTGAGGGTCAGAAACTCTTGCGCCAAATGTTCCCTCTCTACCTGGGGAACGTACTCATCTCGGAACATGACAGTGAACCTCTCCCAGGTCACTGCCGCAAGCTCAGCAGGCGTATAATGCGCCGTCACAAACTTCCACCAATCCTTCGCTCCCAAGCGAAGCTGGTTCAGCGCGAACCGAACCTTCAAATGCTCAGGAGACGAGCAAGTGAAGAAACACCCCTCAATATCAGATATCCACCTCATAGCTGCCACCGGATCCTGAGTCCCATCAAACTCTGGTGGTTTCGTGTTGCTGAACTCGCGGAACAGCAACGCATCACCACCTTGCGGCCTCGCAGCAGCAATCGCTGCGGTAGCCGCTGCAGCAGCAGCCTCAGAAAGAGCGGCATAACGCTCATCAAACGTCTCAATCAGTGTGGTCTTTATATACCCAAACATCTCCAGTATCTCTGCCCTGATGGCCGCAGCCACCTCCTCCTGGATGATCCGGCGGATCTCCTCCTCACTGGTACCACTGCTCTCGGGCATCAAACGTGTCCTCACCATGATCTACCTCTGAAATACAACATACGAAAATCAGAATCCACACGAGCATACTTACACTCGACAACTCTTTCCTCATTGATTCTTAGTATTCCAAAGATTCTTACTTGGGCTGCACACCGCTCCGGTGCTTTCAGTAGTATGGGCCTAATACTACTGTCCGCACCGCACCAAAATACACCCCAAGTCCTCCTCTTCAGATCCCAAGTCCCAAGTACTCTATCATGCGTAGACCACTCTCTAATAGATCTCTCATAAGCCCCTCGCTGCTACCTACTCACTCTCAAGCATCTCATAGCAGCTCACCTCTCCCTAGGCTAAGGCATCACAAATCAGGCCACTCTAGTCCTAATAGCAATACCTAGCCTACTCTAGCATGCAGATACATCATAGCAATATCAATATCACATAATATAAAGGTATTTTGGGAAATCACCGTTCGGGCGCTAACTGATCCTATACACATCTCTTGCTCTGCGTTTTTCAAAAATCTTTTACTCTTTTTGAAAATACATCTCAAATCCTCAGTTTGAGTTCAAATACGCCCGAAGGTGTACTCGAATCCCTCAAACCAAGGCTCTGATACCAACTTGTAACACCGTAAATTTCAAAATAATTTTTCACAATTTATAAAAACATTTCCCATTAACTTTTCATAAAAACATCAAGTTTAAATCTCAATTCACATTATACAAAATCCCAAGATCACAAGTATAACAAAATCCCATGCGTGTGTACGGATCAAGCCGGCGCCTTCCCACGGTCATCGCTAGTACCTGAAACAACAACACTAACATTGTAAGCACAAAGCTTAGTGAGTTCCCCAAAATACCACACATAAAACACATATTAGCCACTCGAGGCTATAACTCTATGGGTCCGTGCACCTAAAACTCTGTAAACCCTCAGGTTCTAACTCTAGGAACCTTCCGGTTCCAACTCTGTAAACATGCACAGCATAATCACATAGAAATAATGCAGTACAACGTATAGCATACATAACATACAATACTCTGTCACATAACTCTGGTTACCTACTCAAGCTAAAGTATAGTGAGAAGACTCACCTCGCGTATCTCGATGACTCACAAATCCAGAAATCCCTCGTGCCCGATCCTCCGAGCTATAATCCTCCTATAACATCATATGTCTCTAATTAACACTTTTTATCTCTAAGGTTGACTATCCCTAAGAAGTCAACACAGGTCAACTCTGGTCAACGGTCAACGGTCAACGGTCAACTTTGACCGAACTCGGCGAGTGCACAAGGGCAACTCGGCGAGTCTAGACGTTTTCACCAACTCTCTAGGATTCCCTTCTTACACGTCGAGTACTCCTCCTGACTCGACGAGTTCCACCTGGAAGAATCGCGGGGCCATCCCGACTCAACTCGCCGGGTCTCAAGAACAACTCAGCGAGTCCCAGCTCGACTCAGTCCACTTGACCACCCTTCCCTAACTTGCCCTGACTCACTGAGTCAACCCATGACTCGACTGGACCACTCACTTGTGACATCCCCAAAATCTCGGCCAGAAAAGACAGATTTTCATTTATGCTTTTAAATATTTTCAGAGTAAATCCTTTTTATTTGAAAGAGTTGCGGAATTTGTTCCCAAAACAAAACATGATAAAATAATATTTATCAAAGCATTTCATCAAGAGATGCATTTCATTATATAATCAAAACTCGGGATGTCATGTTCCGATACAGACCATAAAGCATAAACGATAAACATTACAAGTCATTCAACAAATATATACATATACAGACTTGTAAACAAAACAACAAGATGATCCATCCATCTTACGCCCTTGTGCCACTTCCTGTAATACAAATAAAACTGAGTGGGTCAGGCTTGGGAGCCTGGTGAGCATATAGGGTTTTCAACCCACAATAAATAAGTTATATTTAATTTCACCAACCAATCACTATCCCGATTACCCATTCCCGTTATCCTCACTTTACGTCCCTAAAACAACTATCTCAAGGGACCTAATCTAGGATTTTCATCGGGACGGACATCACTGCGAAGGGGTTTCCTCAACAATAGATATCCTAAAGGCAACCATGAGGGGGATAGAGTACACCGGTGAACACATCGTTCACAACACCTACAGGTTATGAACCTGCTAGTGTTCCACTGGACTGTCTAGAAAGAGTCCGTGGTCGTTATCCATACTCCGCTGAATAACTAGATCAACAACAACAACAATATCGAGGCCTCTCATCTGTTTATTACACACCAACTATCTACCCATGTTCTACCCAACATATTAGTAGATAAAAATATATATTTTCATACGTAGTTTAAAGAAAACTTGTATAGCATGCTTTAATCAGCACATATATCACATAACAGATGAGGCACACACACACACATAACACATATCTCATATAGAAATAAGCAGATCTATAAGATAGAAGAGATGTGAATACTCATTCACACATAACACAACCAAATATATACACATAGCACGTATTTTTATATAAAATACTTCGTATTATTGTATTAGAAGAAATAACTACACACTCACTTGATCAGAAGACGATCCGACAGCACTACGGCTTATAGAAGTAGTATTCCTCAGCAGATCTGGAAGATCTCCTCGAAAATCGAACTTCTCGCGGGTAGAGCTTCGACTCGGGAACCGCGCTTCTCGGGATCTTCGGGTTTCGGGACTTGCCTCGGGGCTAGAGTATGATACCGGGGCTTCGGGGTAGCTTCGGCACGAAAAACGATGCAAAAGACTAGAGAGAAGAGAAGAAATTGAACAACAAATGAGGCTGCCTTCGGATCCTTTATATAGAGGCTGGAGCCTCGGAGTACGCGGGGCGTACAGGCGTACGCAGCGCGTACGCGTCCGAAATCGTCATTGCATGCGTCATCCGAAGTGTCGACACTATCGGAGTTACGCGATAGCGTAACCTCGTACGCGGGGCGTACTCCGGATTACACCGGTGACACGGCTTCGGATAATGCCTCCGATTTTGAATTAAATAAAAATACAAAATGATTAATAAACTTCGGAAATTCATAACTTCTTCATACGAACTCCGTTTTCGACGTTCTTTATATCCACGGAAAGGTGAGACCATGCTCTACGACTTTCGTTTAGACTCCGTCGGCTAATTTTGACTTTATTTTTATTAATTATTTTTAATAGGCCGCGACAGAAACTTTCGTTATAAATTCATAACTTCTTCGTTTGTCGTCCGTTCTCGCCTAACTTTTTATCGCTTCGATACCAACAACGAGATCTTCGATTCTCATTTAGATTGCTTCGGCTAACAACCGCTCGATCTTAATTCGAGTATTTCAGGCTGTATACCGCTAAGCCGGAACTTCGATAAATCATAACTTCCTCATACGAAGTCAGATTTGGGCATTCTATATATATTCGGAAACCTCGTTTCGACTACTACAACATTAACCAAAGATATTAAGTTTATTTTACACTTAAATTTTGACGCTTATTTTTATTCTTAATTAATCAGACCGCATAATTAAGCAATTAAGCACAAAACACATAATACTCAAATAATACATTCTTATTATTTCAAAACGGGTTACAAAGGTTAACCTAGACTATTATATTGCTAAATATGGCAAGCCCGGAAACACAGGCGTTACAATTCTCTCCACCTTAGAATGATTCCGTCCCCGGAATCACACATCAACAAACAAATGCGGATAGCGACCCATCATGTCACTCTCCGTCTCCCAGGTGAGATTCGGCCCATTCGTGTGTTTCCATCGGACAAGCACTAACCCAACCATCTTGCGTCGCAATTTCTTAGTCTTTCGGTCAACAATTGCCTCTGGTTCTTCAATCAACCTTTTGTTCTCATCAATTCTCAATTCAGAAATTGGAATTATGTCGGGAACTTCTCCCGTGAACTTCCTCAAATAACACACATGAAAAGTGTTATGAATTCCATTCAGTTCTTCTGGTAGTTCGAGCTTGTAAGCTTGGTTCCCAATCTTCTGAAGAACTTTAAACGGTCCAATAAACCTTGGACTTAACTTTCCCCTTTTACCAAATCTTATAAGTCCCTTCCACGGCGAGACTTTAAGCAAAACCGAATCCCCAACCTCAAAAGTTATCGGTCTCCGCTTCTTGTCAGCATAACTCTTTTGACGATCCTGAGCTGCTAACATTCTTTCCCTAATTATTTTCAACTTTTCAGCAGTTTGGTGAACCAACTCCGGTCCCATAAACTGCTTTTCCCCAGCCTCAAGCCAACAAGACGGCGTACGACACTTCTGTCCATACAAAGCTTGGTAAGGTGCCATCTTAATGCTCGAGTGGAAACTATTATTATAGGAAAATTCTACCAACGGTAAATGTTCATCCCAATTACCTAGGAATTCCAGAGTACATGCTCTCAGCATATCTTCAAGTGTTTGTATCGTTCGTTCGCTCTGACCATCAGTCTGCGGATGGTAAGCTGTACTTAAACACAACTTGGTACCCAATTCCTCTTGTAGACTTTTCCAAAACCTCGATGTGAAACGGCTATCACGATCCGACACAATCGTTAACGGAACACCGTGAAGCCTCACAATTTCCTTCACGTAAGAATTCGCAAGCTTCTCCATAGACCATTTCTCCCTGGCCGCTATGAAATGCGCACTCTTAGTGAATCGATCAACGACCACCCAAATCATGTCGTGACCATTCTTTGTTCTGGGCAGTTTAGTGACAAAATCCATAGCAATGTCTTCCCACTTGCCCATAGGCACAGGCAAAGGTTCTAAACTCCCATACGGTTTCTGATGTTGTGTCTTGACTCTCGCACAAGTCACACACTTGGCCACATACTTTGCAACATCAAGCTTCATCGTCGGCCACCAGTAGTAGGGTTTCAGGTCCCTATACATTTTAGTGCTACCCGGATGAATCGAGTACATGGTCTTGTGAGCTTCTTCCATCAGAAGATCTCTGACTCCTCCTGTCTTAGGTATCCAAATCCGATCTTGGAACACCTTCAGTCCATGACTGTTTACACCGAACACCAACGTTTTGCCCAAACGTTCCTCCTTTCTGTCATTCTTCTCAGAAGCTTCGCTCTGAGCTTTCTTTATACTTTCCAAAATAGTTGAGACAACTTCAATTCTCAACGCTCTTGGCCTTTTCCTTTCAGGATTGACTTTCCGACTGAGAGCATCAGCAACAACATTTGCTTTACCGGGGTGGTAAAGTATCTCGCAGTCATAGTCTTTAAGTAATTCTAGCCAGCGTCGTTGCCTCATATTCAATTCTTTCTGATTAAAGAGGTATTGGAGACTCTTATGATCAGTGAAAAGTTTGCACTTCGTGCCATAGAGGTAATGCCTCCATATTTTCAGAGCGAAAACTACCGCTGCCAACTCCAAATCATGAGTCGGGTAATTCTTTTCATGCTCTTTCAGCTGTCGAGACGCATATGCTATCACCTTTTCTCTTTGGGTCAAAACACAACCCAAACCAACACCAGACGCATCGCTATAGACAGCGAAGTCTTCAACTCCATCGGGTAGAGAAAGTATCGGTGCCTCGCATAGCTTCTCCTTTAGCTTCTCAAATGCTTCCTTATGCTTCTCACCCCAAGCATAAGTAGCTCCTTTGTGGGTCAAAGCTGACAATGGACTAGCGATCGAAGAAAAGTCTTGGATAAACCTTCGGTAATATCCGGCTAATCCTAAAAAGCTTCGAATCTCCGTGGGACTTTTCGGTTGTTCCCACTTCGTCACAGCTTCGATCTTCGCTGGATCAACCATTATCCCTTCTTGGTTGACCACGTGACCCAAGAATTGGACTTCACGAATCCAAAAATCACATTTGGAGAACTTAGCATACAGCTTCTCCTTCTTCAGAACTTCCAACACTTCTCGCAAGTGTCTGCCATGCTCCTCCTGGCTTTTCGAGTAAATCAGAATGTCGTCTATGAACACTATCACGGATTTATCAAGGAACGGGTTACAAACCCTATTCATCAAATCCATGAACGCTGCTGGAGCATTGGTTAGTCCAAACGACATAACCAAGAACTCGTAGTGTCCATATCTAGTTCTGAATGCAGTCTTCTCGATATCTTGCTCTCTTACTTTTAGCTGATGATATCCTGACCTAAGATCGATCTTCGAGAAATAGCTCGAACCTTGCAATTGATCAAACATGTCATCAATCCTCGGCAACGGATATCTATTCTTTATTGTTGCCTTGTTCAGCTCTCTGTAATCGATGCACATTCTCATACTTCCATCTTTCTTCTTTACAAATAACACCGGAGCTCCCCAGGGCGATGAACTAGGTCTAATGAAACCGTTGTCCAATAACTCCTGAAGTTGCATCATTAGCTCCTTCATCTCCGTCGGTGCTAATCGATAAGGTGCTTTTGCAATTGGTGTCGTTCCTGGCAACAAGTCAATACGGAATTCCACTTGTCGATCAGGCGGTAATCCAGGAAGATCTTCGGGAAATACTTCCGGATAATCACACACAACTGGAATATTCTGCATCACCTTCTTTTCCTTCTTAGCATCAATCACGAATGCTAAAAACGATGTACACCCCTTGGTCAAACATTTTCTGGCTTTCATCAATGAAATGATTCCAGAATTCACTCTGCGTTTATCTCCATACACCATAAACGAATCTTTCCCAGGCGGGTTTACTTTGACTATTTTCTTCTTGCATAAAATTTCGGCGTCGTTGGCGCTAAGCCAATCCATTCCCAATACGATGTCGAAACCATTAAGTTCGATAGGCAATAATTCCTCGTGGAACTTATTCCCATTCAGATCAATTAAGATGTTTTTCATGCGATAGCTAACAGGTACAAACTTGCCACTAGCAACTTCGACTAATAAGGCATTATCTAGTCTATCAACAGGCAAAGCTAGCTTTCTACCAAATTCATGCGATATAAAGGAGTAGTTGGCTCCAGAATCAAATAAAATTTGGGCAGGCAATTCGTTAACGAGAAAGGTACCTGAAGCGACATCAGCTTCATCTTTAGCAGCTTCCAGTGTCATCTGGAATGCTCTCGCCTTTGGCTTTGGCGGAATGTTGGGTCTAGCTGCCTCCTTCTTCTTCGGGCAGTCCCTCGACATATGACCCTCCTCACCACAACCATATCAAACTTTCTTTGTGAGGGTACACTCATTGGCATAGTGCCCTGGCTTTCCACACTTGTAGCATGTGTTCGCCACCTCACATCTTCCATGATGCTTCTTCTTACATTTGTCGCACCATTTCGCTTCACCTCCACCTCCCCTCGAACCAGACTTCGAGAACTTGTTTTTCTTGTTGGACCCTGAAGTTCCATCGAACTTCCTCTTTTCTCCAACATCTATTCTTTCCAGACCCTTTTCCTTCTGCTGGGCCTCCACATTCTTAGCTGCACGAACAGCCGTTTTTAGAGTGGTTGCCATTTTGACTGTCGGACCAAAGTCAGCAGGCAGTCCGTTAGCAAACCTCTCAATCTTGGAGAGTTCCGTCGGCACTAGGTACGGAAACAACTTCATCTTCTCAGTAAATGCAGTAGCATAGTCATCTATGCTCATCTTCCCTTTCTTCAAGTTTTGGAACTCATTGTTCAGATCAATCAGATCTATCTCTGAACAATACTGCACCCTTAACTGTTCCAAGAACTCCTCCCATGACATTTTCAGGGACTCTCCTCGTGGCATAGTATCTGCCAACAACTTCCACCAACTCAAGACCCCAGTCTTCAGTTGTCTAACCGCAAAGACGATTTTCTGTTTGTTGCTACAGTCGCAACTTTCAAATACCATCTCCATTTCGGAGATCCAATCCATTATCTCAACAGGCTTTGGGCTCCCAGAAAGACTTGGCGGTTTGGCGCCCAAGAAATTCTTGTACATACGCCCATCCTTGTTGTTTCTCCTTTCCGGATCGTTCCTTCGTTCCTCTTGAGTCCCAACTTGACTCACCATGCGACTATTGTTCCCTTCCTCCGATTGCTCGGGAATCAATTCAGGTTCCTCAATAGGTATGACAGGTTCATCCCTATTATTATGCAACATTTGTCGCATCTCCTCCCTTTGTTCGGCTAGCATAGCCCGAATCATGGCTTGCACCGCAGCCATTGTTATTGGTTCTGGTGCTGCTGCTACAACAGGTATCTACTCAATCACTGGCAGTTGATTCCTGTCTTCATCCGCGTTTCCAACGCCACTCCTTGTTCTCACCATTTTGATCTACACACCGAATACGGTGAAATTAGATCCTCATTCATGATAGATATTCAAATCATCTTTATCACTCCGAAACGCTTACATGCTAGTTCTAATAACGTAGGCATACGCTCAGAATCCTACACACATAAGGTTTCCAGATCCGGTCGGCAACAGACCGTAGATCCGAACAAATAATATCATATATGGCAACATATAACATTTAGCACATAAAACATTTTAGGCAACTTTCCTAAAATAAACTAGTGCTCGTGTCTAAAATCCAACAGACACACATCTCATCATTCCATTTAGCATTCTAAGTTTAAGTCTAGAAATCCTACAAATTCCTAGTTCGCTTAAACTAATGCTCTGATACCAACTGTGACATCCCCAAAATCTCGGCCAGAAAAGACCGATTTTCATTTATGCTTTTAAATATTTTCAGAGTAAATCCTTTTTATTTGAAAGAGTTGCGGAATTTGTTCCCAAAACAAAACATGATAAAATAATATTTATCAAAGCATTTCATCAAGAGATGCATTTCATTATATAATCAAAACTCGGGATGTCATGTTCCGATACAGACCATAAAGCATAAACGATAAACATTACAAGTCATTCAACAAATATATACATATACAGACTTGTAAACAAAACAACAAGATGATCCATCCATCTTACGCCCTTGTGCCACTTCCTGTAATACAAATAAAACTGAGTGGGTCAGGCTTGGGAGCCTGGTGAGCATATAGGGTTTTCAACCCACAATAAATAAGTTATATTTAATTTCACCAACCAATCACTATCCCGATTACCCATTCCCGTTATCCTCACTTTACGTCCCTAAAACAACTATCTCAAGGGACCTAATCTAGGATTTTCATCGGGACGGACATCACTGCGAAGGGGTTTCCTCAACAATAGATATCCTAAAGGCAACCATGAGGGGGATAGAGTACACCGGTGAACACATCGTTCACAACACCTACAGGTTATGAACCTGCTAGTGTTCCACTGGACTGTCTAGAAAGAGTCCGTGGTCGTTATCCATACTCCGCTGAATAACTAGATCAACAACAACAACAACATCGAGGCCTCTCATCTGTTTATTACACACCAACTATCTACCCATGTTCTACCCAACATATTAGTAGATAAAAATATATATATTCATACGTAGTTTAAAGAAAACTTGTATAGCATGCTTTAATCAGCACATATATCACATAACAGATGAGGCACACACACACACATAACACATATCTCATATAGAAATAAGCAGATCTATAAGATAGAAGAGATGTGAATACTCATTCACACATAACACAACCAAATATATACACATAGCACGTATTTTTATATAAAATACTTCGTATTATTGTATTAGAAGAAATAACTACACACTCACTTGATTAGAAGACGATCCGACAGCACTACGGCTTATAGAAGTAGTATTCCTCAGCAGATCTGGAAGATCTCCTCGAAAATCGAACTTCTCGCGGGTAGAGCTTCGACTCGGGAACCGCGCTTCTCGGGATCTTCGGGGTTTCGGGACTTGCCTCGGGGCTAGAGTATGATACCGGGGCTTCGGGGTAGCTTCGGCACGAAAAACGATGCAAAAGACTAGAGAGAAGAGAAGAAATTGAACAACAAATGAGGCTGCCTTCGGATCCTTTATATAGAGGCTGGAGCCTCGGAGTACGCGGGGCGTACAGGCGTACGCAGCGCGTACGCGTCCGAAATCGTCATTGCATGCGTCATCCGAAGTGTCGACACTATCGGAGTTACGCGATAGCGTAACCTCGTACGCGGGGCATACTCCGGATTACACCGGTGACACGGCTTCGGATAATGCCTCCGATTTTGAATTAAATAAAAATACAAAATGATTAATAAACTTCGGAAATTCATAACTTCTTCATACGAACTCCGTTTTCGACGTTCTTTATATCCACGGAAAGGTGAGACCATGCTCTACGACTTTCGTTTAGACTCCGTCGGCTAATTTTGACTTTATTTTTATTAATTATTTTTAATAGGCCGCGACAGAAACTTTCGTTATAAATTCATAACTTCTTCGTTTGTCGTCCGTTCTCGCCTAACTTTTTATCGCTTCGATACCAACAACGAGATCTTCGATTCTCATTTAGATTGCTTCGGCTAACAACCGCTCGATCTTAATTCGAGTATTTCAGGCTGTATACCGCTAAGCCGGAACTTCGATAAATCATAACTTCCTCATACGAAGTCAGATTTGGGCATTCTATATATATTCGGAAACCTCGTTTCGACTACTACAACATTAACCAAAGATATTAAGTTTATTTTACACTTAAATTTTGACGCTTATTTTTATTCTTAATTAATCAGACCACATAATTAAGCAATTAAGCACAAAACACATAATACTCAAATAATACATTCTTATTATTTCAAAACGGGTTACAAAGGTTAACCTAGACTATTATATTGCTAAATATGGCAAGCCCGGAAACACAGGCGTTACATCACTAGCCGATCCAAAGCAATCTTCAAGCTATTCGCCGAGTCTGCTCATCGAACTCGGCGAGTCCATGCCATGCAGTCACTCAAACTTGCTTCTAAGGTCAGATCTGTTCCATCAATTCATAGATCTGGCCTTCCTAGACTGATTCACCACGTAAAGCCCCAAACTTGGTGTACACACAACCTCTATATGTCCATATATGAAGAATTATCAACAAATATCACAACTCAAGGTCATAACCTCCATTGTTCTTCATAAAGCTTGATGAATGAGGCTCTCTGGACCTCTATGGATCCAGATCCAAAGCCTCATCACTAGCAAGGGACTATTTTGCCATCAAATCAACCCAACAAAGGCCACAAGAAACCCTAAATCCAAATATACTTCACAAAACAGAAGATGAGCTGAAATCATACCTTTAGATTGATGATCTAAGCTTCAAATCCACAGAATAGCAACCTCCTTTTCTTCCTCTTGGCTAGAACCTCCCTCTTCTTTGCTAAACAACACACAAAGGTCAAGAAATGCTTCCTTTCTCTCTCTCAAATCGCTAAAGCACTCTAGGGTTTCTCTCTATGGACTGCTGGGTACAAATGACGGCCATAAGGCCCTTTAAATAGGTCCCAAACCTGAGAAATTAGGGTTTCATTAAACAGTGCGGACTCGCCGAGTCCAGGAAAATCCCGCGTCCAGAATCGCGTCCCTACTCGGCGAGTCTGAGCTCCGACTCGCCGAGTCCCCTTTCAAAACACCAAAATCATAAACAATAAAGATGCCTGGAAATCCGGGCTGTTACAATTGAGGAAAAAATTTGTCCTTACAATGCAATTCATTGAAAAGCTATGCTAATACATCTTTCTTAGCAATCTAATTCTAACTCTAAGTAGTAGCTCAAGAATCTAATCTTCGAGAAATGCAATCGAAATCCATTCCTTCACGGTTAGATTCTGCTCACTTCTTCCCTTAAGCTTCCTTTCTTTTCTTCGAACATCAATTGTAATCTTATCACATTATGTATTAAGAATCTAGAATAGAAGCTTAAAAGAGTTAGTTAATGGATTTTACCTATATTAGAGCCATACGTTTTGACTCTCCCATCTCTTAGATCTCTTAGGTAAATGGGGCAGCTTCGTCTCCAATGCCCTTTCTCTTGGCAATAAAAGCAAATTGACTCTTTTGGAACATGACATGGAACTACTTCAGACATTGCCTTTCTCTTATGATGAAACTTTTCGATCAGAGCATGTCTTTTGTTGCCATTGTCTATATCCATAGAGGTCTTGAAGGCAGATTCACCAATCAACTTTGCTTTTCTATTGCGCCAAACCATTGCTGATTTAGCAGCAATAAGCATATAGGTGAGATCTATAAGGGTCACGTCGTGGTTCATCATATAGTACTCTCTTACGAACTCATTATATGAGTTAGGAAGTGACTGAAGAACCCAATCAACAGCCATTTCCTCACAGACAATGGATCCCAACATTCTTAACCTATCAATGTGTGACTTCATCCCTAGGACTTGTGCACACACCGACTTTCCTTCTTTATGTTTACTTGCCAAAAGGGCTTGAGTGAGCTTGAACTTGTCAAGCCTTCGAACTTGTGGGTTAGGGAGAATAATTGGAGGAGGTGGAGGAAGTGAAGCATTATTTCTTGTTCCTTGATCGAATCGTGGAATATCATCTTCATGTGGAATGCTTGTTCCACGGGATTTGGGAAGACCATAGTTGTCGAACTTTGACATCTACAAAATGGAAGAAAACAAATTCAAGTTAGTTGATTGATTGAGTCCTTAGTAAATCACCCAAATGAAATACTAAGGCTAGGACCCAACACAATATTCTACAAATCGGGAGAGGGATGTCGTAACCCAAATTGCAGAACATTTGAAGGTAAGTGAATGACGATTCGCTAATTTCCACCATGAAAAACAAAAAAGAAATTTAGGTTTTAAATCTATGAAAACTCCTAGATCCTTTTAGATTCATTGAACTTTCAATGGCATGTTTAAATCTCGATATGCCCCTCTCGTTTGTGACCGGGATGCCGAGGATCACAAAGCGGGTGTGAATAACCATGCAAACTTACATGGTGCCCTCACATGTTACAGTCACCTATTCGATGTGCCGGTAAACCACACACGCTCCACCAAACTATGAAAAACATTGAGTCACCCTTTGCTACCTTTTCTTAGAACCATTTAGTGTGCCGGTAAACCACACACGTTCCACTAACGTCTTCGCAAGGGCACAAAGTGTAATTTTATGGAGTTGCATCAATTCAGTTTTGCCTAAGTAACTAAGATTAGGAATTTTATGAAAACATTTAGTTACTTTTATACTTTATTATACTTATAATGGAAGGTTTTGTCCTATCCTACCCGTTCGGCTAACGACCCTCCACTAGTCAAGAGTGCGGCGGGTAAGAGTGGATACCCATTCAATCGCCATTTTATAGGCAATTTCCTTAAACACCCCTTATAGACCAGCTTCGTGAATGAGGCCTACTAACGGTAAGACTGACTTTTACTCATACATATATATAATGTTAGACTTTTAATGTTATATATAGTATAGGGTGTATTTTATACTTTCAAAATACTAGGTGGTCTAATTTAACAATTATACTTTTAATTCAATTAAATTGTAAACCTAAACTTTTATGGATTTATTAAAACTCTTTTAATTATACACCTTAATTAATTAATAAAACCATAAGGGTGTGATTTGAAATTTTTCAATAACAATACTAGAGTTTTAGAATTTAACATTCCTAATTAAACTTTTAATCAACTTTTAAATTCCAAAAGTTGAGGGCAAGTTTTGAAACATTTCAACACATTAGGGTTTAGAATTTAAATATACATCAAAATTAAACCATTTAATCAAAATTTAAATTCCAAAACTTGAGGGCAAGTTTTGAAACCTTTTTCAAAACATTAGGGTTTTAACTATTTAAATTTCAAAACAACAAAACTTTTGGGTTCAAATTTAAACTATAAAACCTAAGGGGAAAATATGAAACTTTTCATAACAACAAGGATCAAATAACAAATAATCTAAATTAACAATTAAACACATAATTATCCATATTTGATTTATTTAATGATTTCTTGCAAAACAATTTATCAATTTAGTCAAAATAATTAATCAAGTATCACATAAGGAAACAATTATCTTATTAATTGATAAATATCTTCAATTAGATCAAGAATATAGTCAAATATATCATAAAATCGGATTTATATTGATCTAATATGATAAGGTAACTATCCCAAAGCAAAAACAGCAAAAAATCCCGAGATATACTCCATCTGACGAGTTGATTCGTCGAGTCAAGCTTGGACTCGTCGAGTCTGCATGGACTCGGCGAGTCCAGCCTCCAGAACATCAAAAATTGAATTTTTTGAACATGTAATGCATCAATACAATTGAAACCAGTCTAGGCTCTGATACCACTGATGGGTTTTGGTCCTAAGAACATCTTATGTGCTCATACAAACCCTAATGCTTGGATCTAGGTTTCTCTATTGTACATGCAAGTTATCCAAGACTATAAACCCTAATTCTAGCATATGGAAATCGATATTAACATATAATTAGGTTTAAGATGTTACCTTGATTGTTATGTAGTAATAACAATCCCAAATCTCCTTGTATTGACTTTGGAAGGCTTAGAGTCACAAGTGTCACTCCTCTAATGGTTCACAAACACCATAAGCAAGAGGATGAAGAGGAGAGAGGATGGAGGCTGCCAAAACCGTGTGAAAACCCTAGCAAGATCCTTGTCCACGTTTTTGGTCCTTAAGGGATCTATATATAGTGAGGCAATTAGGGTTATCTAACAAGGAAACCCTAATTTGGATGCTTAAGCCCTAAGCAACCCATGGAGCCCTTTCCATAAGGCCTTGGACGATTTCATATGGGCTTCCCCCATAGAATTCATCCACCTTATGATATAAGGCAATCCATGGCCCAAATTGCAATTATCTTATAATTACAATTTCAGTCCCCTAAGTTTAATTAATCTCTTTTAGTCACAAAACTAATTACCAATTAATTATTGACTAATATTAATTAAACAATATGATTTCTCCTTTAATATATTATTCTCATAATATATTAATAAATCATATTTAATCCTTTCTCTCCATAATTCATCCTATCAAGTTGCTTTGGTGAAGGCAACCCAAAAGGACCATGCACCATCGGGTCAAGTACATACCAAAATAGTTATGGACTTAGACACTAATCCAACAATATCTCACTAAGATTTCGGGCTTACAGTTGTGGTTTTATGTTTTTCAGGTTCTTCAGGAGACCGTGGCAAGGCGAAGGCGTGATCGTACCGCTCCTTGTATTTATGTTGTGATGAGATTCTGGGAATACTTAAAATAAATTGTATTGAAAACCTTTTTGTAATAACTTTAATGGAATCGGGTTGCTTTCAAAAATTTTAAATTGGTTGAAATTTTTGGTCGTTACAGTAGCTCTCAAAGATGCTGTCAAACTCTGATCTAATCAATCTTGTCCTTTAGACAAGGGATCGTACAGTCCTCTGTTAGATATCATGCTAAAAATTCTATGGAATGATTAGTCGAGCATTTAGGTTTCTCGATCTCTGATTTATTTGATATAGAACTTAATCAAACACATCAATTCAGTTCTGACCGGGCCCGACACATAAGTCAAATCAAATCATCGAGCGGCCGAGATATTGCTTTTACCTTCTTAGGATAAAAGTTACAGATAAACTTCGACTTATATGCATTTACTTATTCATTAATCAACTATACACAATAATGCGTTTTATAACACCGAGTTACTGATGCGTTTTCGCATTATCAATGTACAATCAATTAACAAATAACAAACCATATACCTAGGTTTTAAGACTATATGATATTATCGTCTTGCGATCACCCTTTTATATCATATTCCATAAGGTGATTCCAGCAAGCACGGGTTTGTTCCAATGCTCAAAACTAGTTCATAAGCACTCATGAATGTTGCAGCAACCCTTTGCTATGTCTAATACCATTTAGACAATCTATACACCAATTCATGACAATCTTCATTCATATCTACTTCCAATATATGAACGATTGTGGACAATTTGAATAATTCGATTATTCTTAATAAACTCAATTATTCTGGAAGTCAAAACATGCAAAGTGAAACAATAGTTAAACAATTAACATAAGACAGTAACATTACTCATAAATAAAACTCCTTTATTTAATCATCAAATGTTAATTACATTTATCTATTACACGTTTCTAATACTATCTAATCTATGCTAATATCATCCTTCAGCCCAATACTCCTAGCATGCTGCAAGTGCTTAACCCTACTCAGTCCCTTCGTAAGCGGATCTGCTGGGTTATCTTCCGATGATATCCTCTTCACTACGAGTTGTCCTTCTTCTACACGATGTCTAATAAAATGATATTTTCTGTCGATATGTCGTGATCTACCATGATCTCTCGGTTCCTTGGTCAAGGCAACCGCTCCTTCATTATCACAGAAAATCTTCACGGGCTCCTTTATGGCAGGTACAACTCCAAGATCACCGATCAAGTTCTTCATCCATATTGCCTCCTTCGACGCTTCGCTCGCTGCAATGTACTCTGATTCGCACGATAAATCAGCTACAGTTTCCTGCTTGGAACTTTTCCAAGTCACTGCTCCTCCATTCAGGGTAAAGACCCAGCCCGACTGCGAACGGTAGTTGTTCCTGTCGGTCTGAAATCTGGCGTCACTATACCCTCGCACTTTTAAGTCATCACTACCCCCGAGTACTAAGAACCATTCCTTCGTCCTCCGAAGGTACTTAAGGATATTCTTCACCGCAATCCAATGGGCTCTGCCAGGATTCCCTTGATATCTGCTAACCATGCTCAAAGCAAAGGCTACATCAGGGCGAGTACAAGTCATAGCATACATGATTGAGCCAACTGCGGAAGCGTATCATACTCGACTCGTTTCTGCTATTTCAGCTTCTGTACTCGGACATTGAGTCTTACTCAAGTTGGCATTACTTTGTATCGATAATTCTCCCTTCTTCAAGTTTTCCATACTAAAACGTTTTAGTACCTTCTCTAAGTAAGTGTTCTGACTAAGTCCTATTAGTCTCTTACTTCTTTCTCTCACTATCCTTATTCCCAAAATGTAAGAAGCCTCTCCGAGGTCCTTCATAGCGAAGCAATTCCCGAGCCATGACTTAACTTCCTGCAGAGTCGGGATGTCGTTTCCTATGAGTAATATGTCATCGACATATAGAACGAGGAAGCTTACTATACTCCCACTGGCTTTGACATACACACATGATTCATCTTCGTTTCGTACAAATCCAAACTCTTTGACTTTCTCATCGAAGCAAAGATTCCATCTGCGAGATGCTTGCTTAAGTCCATAGATGGACTTCTCAAGCTTACACACTCTATTCGGATGCTTCGGATCCACAAACCCCTCTGGCTGAGCCATGTAAACATCCTCAGCCAACTTCCCATTGAGGAAAGCGATCTTGACATCCATTTTCCAAATCTCATAATCATGAAATGCGACAATCGCTAGCATCACTCTAATAGATTTTATCTTCGCAACTGGTGAGACGGTCTCATCATAGTCAACTCCGGGAGTTTGAGTAAAGCCCTTCGCGACCAATCGCGCTTTATATGTGTGTACGTTTCCATCCACGTCGGTCTTCTTCTTGAAGATCCATTTGCACCCAACGGTCTTACGTCCGGGAACATTATCAACCAAATTCCAAACTTGGTTATCATACATGGATTGGATCTCGCTATCCATTGCCTCTTTCCATTTCGCAAACTTCGGGCCTGCCATGGCTTCCTTATAGCTATTAGGTTCATCAAGGTTTATTAGTGTACCATCACTAATATACGTGTCCCATTCGATAGTAATATGAAAACCAAAAAACTGGGGTTAAACACTAACTATTTCGGAACGTCTAAGAGGTAAGGACTCGTTAATCGGTTCAACCGGAGTTTCCTCCTCGGGTTGAGTGCCAGCGGTAGAGGTTCTTTCATCTATCGACTCTTGAATCTCTTCAAGCTTGATTTGCCTCCCACTGTCTCCTTGGCTTATGAGTTCTCGCTCTCGGAAAACCCCTCTTCTCGCAACAAAGACAACATTGTCCTTCGGTCTATAGAAGAGATATCCAAAGGATTTCTGCGGGTAGCCGATGAAAATACATCGCTCACTACGAGGTTCGAGCTTGTCGTGAGTATCTCGTCTTACGAAAGCCTCGCAACCCCAAACCTTAATATGTGCTAACGAGGGAGCTTTCCCTGTCCACATCTCGTGAGGTGTTTTGGCAACCTTCTTAGTAGGGACTCGGTTAAGGATATGGGTGGCGGTCTCTAAGGCATACCCCCAAAAAGAGATAGGTAGTGAAGCACGACTCATTATAGAGCGAACCATATCCAATAAGGTTCGATTATGCCTTTCTGCCACACCATTCAATTGTGGTGTCCTAGGTGGCGTCAATTGTGAAACTATTCCACACTCCTTGAGATAATCGTGGAATTCAAGACTTAGGTACTCTCCTCCTCGATCAGATCGAAGCATCTTGATTTTCCTACACAATTGATGCTCCACTTCATTCTTGAACTCTTTGAACTTTTCAAAAGTTTCTGACTTTTGCTTGATTAAGTAGATATACCCATATCTACTATAGTCATTGGTAAAAGTCACGTAGAAGCGGTTCCCATCCTTCGTGGTTGATCTAAACGGTCCACATACATCGGTTTGTATTAGGTCCAATAGACCCTCACACCTTTCGCAAGAGCCAGCGAAGGGTGACTTAGTCATCTTTCCAAGCAAACAATATGTGCATGTGTCATCTTCCTTAATGTCGAATGACTCCAACACTCCATCCTTTTGGAGTTGGGCTATGCGTTTCTTGTTGACATGTCCAAGACGACAATGCCACAAGGATGCTTTATCCATACTATTGGAAGAATATATGTTCAAAACATCATTTCCTAAGCTATCAACAATCATAACAGTTTCATATATTCCATTACATGGTACAACTTCAAAATAAAAGACACCATTTAGATAAGCTAAAATAGAACCATTCTCATTATTAAAAGAAAATCTAAAACCTTGTCTAAACAAACCATGAAATGAAATGATGTTTCTAGCCATTTCTGGCGAATAGCAACAATTGTTCAAATCTAAACTTAAACCATTCCTAAGCACTAAATAATACACTCCAATCTTGGTCACAGGCGACGATCTTCTGTTCCCCATGATTAGATTTATTCTTCCAGCCTCCACATCCCTATTTCTTCTTAGTCCCTGCACATTAGAACAAATGTGGTAACCATAACCGGTATCAAGAACCCAAGAAATAGCATGATATGATTCGTTAGATTTAATTGTGTATATACCTGCGAAAGATGGCTTTATCTTTCCTTCCTTGATGGCTTGCAGGTACTCTAGGCAGCTTCTCTTCCAATGTCCTATCTTGTGGCAGTGGTGGCACTCTGCCTCCTTTGGGTTAGGGCAGGGTTTAGCAGGATCAACTTTGGTCCCACTAGAAGAGGCACCATCTCGGGCTTTAACCTTACGATAGTTCTTAGACGAAGCCTTCCTCTTCTTTCCCTTTCCTTGTCCAATAGCCAAGACAGGAGCAGCGGGTGGATTGGGAGTTAGTGCAACAGACTTGTCCTTGAAGTTGCTCTCAGGGACCCTCAAGAGACCTTGGAGTTTGCTTAGGTGACCTCGTCTTTGTTCATGTGGTAGGTCATCCTAAATTGATTGTAGCTTGGAGGCAAAGAGTGAAGCACCATGTCGATCGCCAAGTCTTCCCCAAAGTCAACATTCAACTTGAGAAGGCGGTCGACATACCTTTGTATCCTTTGCAGGTGCACGGTAAGAGACTCTCCATGACCCATCTTAGCGGAAATCATGTTAGTGAAAATCTCATAATGCTCTTGTCTCGCGTTTTGGTGGTATCTCTCAAATAAGTCTTGATGCATCTCGTACGGGTACATGTCCTCATAGGACTTTTGGAATTTGGAGTTCATGGTGGCTATCATGATGCAATGTACCTTCGTTGCATCGCGCTCATGAGTTTCAAAAGCGGTCATTTTAGCCGGAGTAGCGATTTCAGGGTTAATTTTCTCGAGCTTCTCATCGAGGACATACTCCTTATCCTCATAGCGAGCAATAGTGCGAATGTATCTTATCCATTCGCTAAAGTTCGTCCCATCGAAAGTGACCTTTTGACAAAGGCTCATCAATGTGAAAGAACTAGCAACAGCGTTGTTTGCGTTCAACATCTACAAATAGAAAGGACAAAGATAGATTAGAATATGAATCCCTAATTATCACCCAATAAGAAAAAATTAGGGCTAGGATCCAACAACAATATTTACATATTAGAAAAGGGATGCCGTAATCCAACATGCAAATAATATGAAGGTAAGTGAATGACGATTCACTAATTCTCCACCATAAAAACATAACTTTAAGTCCTAAATGTATTGAGAATTCCTAGGTTCGGTTGAGATTCATTGAAACTATTCAATGGCATGTTTAAATCTCGATATGCCCCTCTTGTTTGTGACTGGGATACTGAGGATAATAAAGCGGGTGTGAATTACCATGCAAATTCACATGGTGCCTTCATTGTAACGATCACCTATTCGATGTGCCGGTAAACCACACATGCTCCATCGAACTATGATAAACAATGAATCACCCTTTGCCACCTTTGCTTAGAACCAATTAGTGTGCCACTAAACCACACACGCTCCACTAAGTTCTTAGCAAGGGTGCAAAGTGTAATTTCATAGGATTGCATCAATTCACTTTTCCTAAAGTAACTAAGATTGGGAAATTTTAAAAACATGTAGTTACTTTGTATTTCATATTATACTTTTAATTAGAGGATGAGGCTGCCCTATCCTACCCATTCGGTTAACAACCCTCCACCGATCAAGCAAGCGGTGGATGTGAGTGTACACCCATTAAGTGCCATTTTATAGGCCGCAACCTTATACCCACCTTATAGATCGGCTTCGTGAATGAGGTCTACTAACGGTAAGACTAGCATTTTAGTTATATATATATATATATATATATATATATATATATATATATATATATATATATATATATATATTAATCTTGTAATATTATATTAGTACAGGGTTGTATTTTAAACTTTTAAAATCTAGGGTTTGAAATTTAAATTGTCCAAATTAAAACTTTTAATCACAAAGCATAAATTTCAAAACTTGAGGATAAGTTTTAAACATTTAAAACATGGAGGATCAAATAATAAATAATTTTAATTAACAATTAATTCCATAATTATCCATATTTGATTTATTCAAGAATTCTTGTAAGATAATTACCAATTTAATCAAAATAATTAATTAATTATCATATAAGGAAATTAAATATTTTATTAGTTGATAAATATCTTTAATTAGATCAAGATTATAGTCATATAT
This sequence comes from Lactuca sativa, assembly GCF_002870075.4. NCBI lineage: Eukaryota > Viridiplantae > Streptophyta > Magnoliopsida > Asterales > Asteraceae > Lactuca > Lactuca sativa. The sequence goes on along the minus strand of NC_056624.2, from coordinate 163,356,671 downwards.
ATCAAAAAATCGGATTAGGGTTGATCTAATATGATTAAGGCAAGTTTCCATAAGATAATCATCAAAAATCTCGAATTTAGCCTTTCCTGATGCTCGGACTCGCCGAGTACCCATTCTGGACTCGCCGAGTCAGGCCAACTCGCCGAGTCCACTATGGGACTCGCCGAGTCCATGACTCAGAAACACAAAAATCGAATTTTGCAAATAAGATTCAAACAAACAAGCAACAATTTAATAGAAACCAATCTAGTCTCTGATACCACTGATGGGTTTTAGCCATAAGAACTTTCCTATGTGCGCATGCAAAACCCTAATGCTTGGATCTAGGCTTTCTAATTAAACATGCTTTGAATCCAAGACTTCTAATAACTAATTAGGTATAAGAACAATACAAAATCAGATATAGAAGTTTACCTTTGAATCTCTTGTTTGATCTTGTTGTCTTGGAGCTCTAGAGTCACAATTGTCACTCATCTAATGGCTTACAATCACCAACTAGCAAAGAGGACGATTTGAGAGAGAGGTTGGGAAGAAATCGGCCAGGGGTTCCTTTCCTTTGAAGAGATGCCGATTTCCCTTGCTCAAGGGATCTATTTATACTTGTAGACTCCTAGGGTTTCACCTTTAAACCCTAGCTGGATAATCTTTCCTTAAAGCAATCCAAATCCTTACCTTAGATAAGCCTTGGACGATTTTGAGCTATCCCAAGCCCTAGAATTTGTCCAACCCTTATCCCTTAAGGATTTACAGTCTAAAGTGTCACTATCAAACAATTGACAGTTTATACCCTCTTATTTAATTAATCTCTTTAAGTCACCAAATTAATATTAATTAATTTATGACTTATATTAATCAAATAACAATATTATTATTCCATATATTATTCTCATAATATATTAATAATATTTATTCTCTCGTAATAAATCATCCTATCAAGTTGCTATGGTGAAGGCAACCCAAAAGGACCATGCACAATCGGGTCAAATACTTGCCTAATATAGATGCAGCCTTAGACACTATTCCAACAATTTCAACTCTACATTCAAAAACTTATGAACCCACCAACTTAATTGTTGACACTCTTTCAAAATTAATTTTATATTCTCAGGATATCATTAAAACAAGTAACTACCAAGCTTTTTGTCACACCCCGAAACCGAAGGCGGAAACATTCCAGGGCGTAGGACGTCATGTAGTATCGCAACCAATGTACATAGTAAGCATAGTAAACACAACCATTACATTACATAGAAGTATTTACATAAGTTTTAAAAAAAAGTGATACAAGTGTTATACATATATATCATATGAACCAAAGCAAAGACGAGTCTTCTATACGTTCCGTCTTCTCCAAAAGATCGCGGGGTACCTGTCTAATGTGGACCTGAGAATACAAGCAGTTTGAAAATCAGCATAAAGCTGGTGAGTTCATAAGCGGTTTATTTTTGAAAAAGAATAAGTTTCATTTGGTTTTCTTGTGACATCCCCAAAATCTCGGCCAGAAAAGACCGATTTTCATTTATGCTTTTAAAATAATTTCAGAGTAAATCCTTTTGATTTGATAGAGTTGCGGAATTTGTTCCCAAAAAAAAACATGATAAAACAATGTTTACCAAAGCATTTCATAAAAGAAATGTATTTTCATTATAAAATAAAAACTCGGGGTGTCATGTTCCGATACAGACCAATAAGCATAAACGATAACATTACAAGTCATTCAACAAATATATACATATACAGACTTGTAAACAAAACAACTTGATGATTCATCCATCTTATGCCCTTGCGCCACTTCCAGTAATAAAAATAAAACTGAGTGGGTCAGGCTTGGGAGCCTGGTGAGCATATAGGGTTTTCAACCCACAATAAATAATTAAATTTAATTTCCACCAACCAACAATAACCCAATTACCCATTCCCGTTATTCTCACTTTATGTCCCTAAGACAACTAACATAAGGGACCTAGTCTAAGAATATTTCATCGGGGCGACAACACATGCTTCGGGGGTTCCTCAGCAATATAAGTCAAATAAGGCAACCATGAGGGGGATGGAGTACAGCGAATGAACACCCAAGTTCATTAACACCTACAGGTGGCGAACCTGCTAATGTTCCACAAGACTGTCTAGAAAAGTCCGTGGTCGTCATCTAAACTCCGCTAGATGACTGAATCAAACAACAACGAGGCCTCTCATCTGTTTATTACACACCAACTATCTACCCATGTTCTACCCAACATATTAGTAGATAAAAATATACATTTTTATACATAGTTTAAAAACCTGTATAACATGCTTTAATCAATACATATTCCACATAACAGATGAGGCACACACACATAACAAGTATTTCGTATAAAATACTTTATAATTATGCGTTTGAAGAAAGTGACCACACACTCACACCTATAAACAACAATATACTTAATACACTCGAACCAAACTTGTATTATTATCGTGTTTATGAAAGGTAGTATACACTCACTTGATCAGAAGATGATCGGACAGCACTACGACTTGCAGAAGTAGTAATCCTCAGCAGATCTGGAAGATCTCTACAAAAATCGAACTTCTCGCGGGCAGAGCTTCGGCTCGGGAACCGCGCTTCTCGGGATCTTCGGGATCTCGGGACTTGCTTCGGGGCTCGAGAATAATATCGGGGCTTCGGGGTATTTCTGTCACGCAAATCGATGCAAAACAGGAGAGAGAAGAGAGAAAAATAGCAATTGGGTCGGCTGCCCTCGCATCCTATTTATAGGAGGTTGGAGCCTCGGAGGACGCGGGGCGTACTAGTCCGAAATCGTCACTGCTTACGTATCCGAAGCGCTCGAGTGCGAGTGTCGACATTCCTCGGTGTACGGGGGGCGTACTTCGGATGAGTCCGATGACTCCTCTTCGGATAATGCCGGATTTTCCAATTAATTTTAAATACAATTTATTTAATAAACTTCGGAAATTCATATCTTCTTCATACGAACTCCGTTTTCGACGTTCTTTATATCCACGCCAAGGTGAGACTACGCTCTACAACTTTTGTTTAGACTCCGTCGGCTAATTTTAGCTTTATTTTTACTATTTATTTTTAATAGGCCGGGACAGAAAAACTTCGTTATAAATTCATAACTTCTTCGTTTGACGTCCGTTCTCGCCTAGCTTTTCATCGCTTCGATACCAAAAACGAGACCTTCGACCCTCGTTTAGATTGCTTCGGCTAAAAACCGCTCGATCTCAAATCGAGTATTTCAGCCTGCATACCGCTAAGCCGAAACTTCGATAAATCATAACTTCCTCATACGAAGTCAGATTTGGGCGTTCTATATATATTCGGAAACCTCGTTTCAACTACTACAACATTAACCAAAGATATCAAGTTTATTTTACACTTAAATTTTGACGCTTATTTTTATTTTTAATTAATCAAACCACATAATTAAGCAATTAAGCACAAAACACATAATACTCAAATAATACAATCTTATTATTTCAAAACGGGTTACAAAGGTTATCCTAGACTATTACATTGCTAAAAAATGGCAAGCCCGGAAACACAGGCGTTACAATTCTCTCCACCTTAGAATGATTCCGTCCCCGGAATCACACATCAACAAACAAATGCGGATAGCGACTCAACATGTCACTCTCCGTCTCCCAGGTGAGATTCGGCCCATTCGTGTGTTTCCATCGGACAAGCACTAACCCAACCATTTTGCGTCGCAAGTTCTTAGTCTTTCAGTCAACAATTGCCTCTGGTTCTTCAATCAACCTTTTGTTCTCATCAATTCTCAATTCAGAAATTGGAATTATGTCAGGAACTTCTCCCGTGAACTTCCTCAAATAACACACATGAAAAGTGTTGTGAATTCCATTCAGTTCTTCGGGTAATTCGAGCTTGTAAGCTTGGTTCCCAATCCTCTGAAGAACTTTAAACGATCCAATAAACCTTGGACTCAACTTTCCCCTTTTACCAAATCTTATAAGTCCCTTCCACGACGAGACTTTAAGCAAAACCGAATCTCCAATTTCAAAAGTCATCGGTCTTCGCTTCTTGTCAGCATAGCTCTTTTGACGATCGTGAGCTGCTAACATTCTTTCCCTGTATTTTCAACTTTTCTGCAGTTTGATGAACCATCTTTGGTCCCATAAACTGCTTTTCCCCAGCCTCAAGCCAACAAGACGGCGTACGACACTTCTGTCCATACAAAGCTTGATAAGGTGCCATCTTAATGCTCGAGTGAAAACTATTATTATAGGAAAATTCTACCACTGGTAAATGTTCATCCCAATTACCTAGGAATTCCAAGGTACATGCTCTCAACATATCTTCAAGTGTTTGTATTGTTCTTTCACTCTGACCATCAGTCTGCGGATGGTAAGCTGTACTTAAACATAACTTGGTACCCATTTCCTCTTGTAGACTTTTCCAAAACCTTGAGGTGAAACGGCTATCACGATCCGATACAATCGTTAACGGAACAGCGTGAAGCCTCACAATTTCCCTCACGTAAGAATTTGCAAGCTTTTCCATAGACCATTTCTCCTTGACTGCTATGAAATGCGCACTCTTAGTGAATCGATCAACGACCACCCAAATCATGTCGTGACCACTCTTTGTTCTGGGCAGTTTAGTGACAAAATCCATAGCAATGTCTTCCCACTTACCCATAGGCACAGGCAATGGTTCTAAACTCCCGTACAGTTTCTGATGTTGTGTCTTTACTCTCGCACAAGTCACACACTCAGCCACATACTTTGCAACATCAAGCTTCATCGTCGGCCACCAGTAGTAGGGTTTCAGGTCCCTATACATTTTAGTGCTACCGGGATGAATCGAGTACATGGTCTTGTGAGCTTCTTCCATCAGAAGATCTCTGATTCCTCCTGTCTTAGGTATCCAAATCCGATCTTGGAACACCTTCAGTCCATGACTGTTTACACCGAACACCAACGTTTTGCCCAAACGTTCCTCCTTTCGGTCATTCTTCTCAGAAGCTTCACTCTGAGCTTTCTTTATACTTTCCACAATGGTCGATACAACTTCAATTCTCAACGCTCTTGGCCTTTTCCTTTCAAGATTGACTTTCCGACTGAGAGCATCAGCAACAACATTAGCTTTACCGAGATGGTAAAGTATCTCACAGTCGTAGTCTTTAAGTAATTCTAGCCAGCGTCGTTGCCTCATATTCAATTCCTTCTGATTAAAGAGATATTGGAGACTCTTATGATCAGTGAAAAGTTTGCACTTCGTGCCATAGAGGTAATGCCTCCATATTTTCAGAGCGAAAACTACCGCTGCCAACTCCAAATCATGAGTCGGGTAATTCTTTTCATGCTCCTTCAGCTGTCGAGACGCATATGCTATCACCTTTTCTCTTTGGGTCAAAACACAACCCAATCCAACCCCAGACGCATCGCTATAAACAGCGAAGTCTTCAACTCCATCAGGTAAAGAAAGTATCAGTTCCTCGCATAGCTTCTTCTTTAACTTCTCGAATGCTTCTTTATGCTTATTGCTCCAAGCATAAGTGGCTCCTTTGTGGGTCAAAGCTGTTAATGGAGTAGCAATCGAAGAAAAGCCTTGGATAAACCTGCGGTAATATCTGGCTAATCCTAAAAAGCTTCGAATCTCCGTGGGACTTTTCGGTTGTTCCCACTTCATCACAGCTTTGATCTTCGTTGGATCAACCATTATCCCTTCTTGGTTGACCACATGACCCAAGAATTGGACTTCACGAATCCAAAAATCACATTTGGAGAACTTCGCATACATCTTCTCCTTCTTCAAGACTTCTAACACTTCTCGCAAGTGTCTGTCATGCTCCTCCTGGCTTTTCGAGTAAATCAGAATGTCGTCTATGAACACTATCACAGATTTATCAAGGAATGGGTTACAAACTCTATTCATCAAATCCATGAACGCTGCTGGAGCATTGGTTAGTCCAAACGACATAACCAAGAACTCGTAGTGTCCATATCTAGTTCTGAATGCAGTCTTCTCGATATCTTGCTCTCTTACTTTTAGCTGATGGTATCCTGACCTTAGATCAATCTTCGAGAAATAGCTCGAACCTTGCAATTGATCAAACAGGTCATCAATCCTCGGTAACGGATATCTATTCTTTATTGTTGCCTTGTTCAGCTCTCTATAATCGATGCACATTCTCATACTTCCATCCTTCTTCTTCACAAATAACACCGGAGCTCCCCAGGGCGATGAACTAGGTCTAATGAAACCTTTGTCCAATAACTCCTGAAGTTGAATCATTAGCTCCTTCATCTCTGTCGGTGCTAATCGATAAGGTGCTTTTGCTATTGGCGTGGTTCCTGGTAACAAGTCTATTCTGAACTCCACTTGTCTATCAGGTGGTAATCCAGGAAGATCTTCGGGAAATACTTCCGGATAATCACACACCACAGGAATTCTCTGCATCACCTTCTTTTCCTTCTTAGCATCAATCACGAATGCTAAATATGATGTACATCCCTTAGTCAAACACTTCTTGGCTTTCATTAGGGAAATGATTCCAGAATTTACTCGCCGTTTGTCCCCGTACACCATAAATGAATCTTTCCCAGGCAGGTTTACTTTAACTATCTTCTTCTTGCATAAAATTTTGGCATCATTGGTGCTAAGCCAATCCATTCCCAACACGATGTCGAAACCATTAAATTTGATAGGAAATAATTCCTCGTGAAACTTATTCCCATTAAGGTCGATTAAGATGTCTTTCATACGATAGCTAACAGGTACAAACTTGCCACTAGCTACTTCGACTAATAAAGCATTATCTAGTCTATCAACAGGCAAGGCTAGTTTTCTACCAAACTCATGCGAAATAAAGGAGTAGTTGGCTCCAGAATCAAACAAAATTTGAGCAGGTAATTCGTTTACGAGAAAGGTACCTGAAGCGACATCAGCTTCATCTTTCACAGCCTCAAGTGTCATCTGGAAGGCTCTCGCCTTCGGCTTTGGTGGAATGTTGGGTCTAGCTGCCACCTTCTTCTTCGGACAGTCTTTCAAAATGTGCCCCTCTTCATTGCAACCAAAACACATCCTTTTGTTGTTCGGACACTCATTGGCAAAATGTCCAACCTTTCCACACTTGTAGCAGGTTACATCCTCGCTACATTTCCCAAAGTGCTTTTTCTTACACTTATCACACCACTTCACTTCGCCTCCCTTTCCCCCAAACTTTTTCGAATCAGATTTCGAAAATTTGCCTTTCTTACCGAAACCAGATGTTCCCTCAAACTTTCTCTTCTCACCAACCTCAACCTTGTCGGTGATTCTCCCTTTAATCATGTTCTTAACAGACTTGGCAGCCCAGATAGCTGCCTCTAGAGTATGTGCCTGACGTACTGGCACCTCGTACTCCCATGGGAGTCCCTTCACATACCGGTCCACCTTTGTCAGCTCATCTTGGACGATACGCAAGGAAAATTCCATCTTATCGGTGAAGTTATTAGTGTATTCATCAACTGACATGCTGCCTTTTGTCAATGCCAAAAACTTGTTCTCCAATTCCAATAGATTTTGAGTTGAGCAGAACTTGCGCTTGAACTGCACCAAGAACTCTACCCATGACAATTGCAGTGGCTCATTAGCTCTTAAAGTATTCCCTAGAGTGTTCCACCAACGAACGGCTCCACCTCGAAACTGACGCACTGCATAGATAGTCTGCAACTTGCCTCTGCAGCCACAAGTCATGAAGGCTAACTCCATTTCTGAGATCCAATCCATAACTCCGATCAGATTCTCCTTTCCATTGAAGGTCGATGGTTTGCAAGTTAAAAAGTCCTTGTACTTGCATCCCATTCCATCATTCCTTCGATCATGGTTGTCTTGCCTAACTATCGGTGGGTTGGCTTGACTAATAGACCCACTGAAGTTTCCACCTTCCGAGTGCCCTTCATTTAATTCAGGCTCTTCCACACGAATTGACAGTTCTTCACGATTATGTTGAAGCAACCGTCTAGTTTCATCCATCTGACGATCCAACATTGTTTGAATCATCATTTGCACACCAGCCATGGTTATTGGCTCAGGTGTTACTGCTACGACAGGTATTTGTTCAATCACTAATGGTTGATTCCTGTTTTCGTCAGCGTTTCCAACTCCACTTCTTGTTCTCACCATTTTGATCTACACAGCGAATAAGGTGAAATTAGATCCTCAATCATGATAGATATTCAAATCATCCTTATCACTCCGAAACGTTTACATGCTAGTTCTAATATCGTAGACGTACGCTTAGAATCCTACACACATAAGGTTTCTAGATCCGGTCGGCAACAGACCATAGATCCGAACAAATAATATCATATATGGCAACATATAACATTTAGCACATAAAGCATTTTAGGCAACTTTCCTAAAATAAACTAGTGCTCGTCTCTAAAACATAACAGACACACATCTCAAAATTTCACTTAGCATTCTAAGTTTAAGTCTAGAAATCCTACAAATTCCTAGTTCGCTTAAACTAATGCTCTGATACCTACTGTGACATCCCCAAAATCTCGGCCAGAAAAGACCGATTTTATTTATGCTTTTAAAATAATTTCAGAGTAAATCCTTTTAATTTGAAAGAGTTTCGGAATTTGTTCCTAAAAACAAAACATGATAAAACAATGTTTACCAAAGCATTTCATAAAAGAAATGTATTTTCATTATATAATCAAAACTCAGGGTGTCATGTTCCGATACAGACCAATAAGCATAAACGATAACATTACAAGTCATTCAACAAATATATACATATACAGACTTTTAAACAAAACAACTTGATGGTTCATCCATCTTATGCCCTTGTGCCACTTCCTATAATACAAATAAAACTGAGTGGGTCAGGCTTGGGAGCCTGGTGAGCATATAGGGTTTTCAACCCATAATAAATAATTAATTTTAATTTCCACCAACCAACAATAACCCAATTACCCATTCCCATTATTCTCACTTTATGTCCCTAAGACAACTAACATAAGGGACCTAGTCTAAGAATATTTCATCGGGGCGACAACACATGCTTCGGGGGTTCCTCAACAATATAAGTCAAATAAGGCAACCATGAGGGGGATGGAGTACAGCGAATGAACACCCAAGTTCATTGACACCTACAGGTGGCGAACCTGCTAATGTTCCACAAGACTGTCTAGAAAAGTCTGTGGTCGTCATCTAAACTCAGCTAGATGACTGAATCAAAGAACAACGAGGCCTCTTATCTGTTTATTACACACCAACTATCTACCCATGTTCTACCCAACATATTAGTAGATAAAAATATACATTTTTATACATAGTTTAAAAACCTGTATAACATGCTTTAATCAATACATATTCCACATAACAGATGAGGCACACACACATAACACGTATTCCGTATAAAATACTTTATAATTATGCGTTTGAAGAAAGTGACCACACACTCACACCTATAAACAACAATATACTTAATACACTCGAACCAAACTTGTATTATTATCGTGTTTATGAAAGGTAGTATACACTCACTTGATCAGAAGTTGATCGGACAGCACTACGACTTGCAGAAGTAGTAATCCTCAGCAGATCTGGAAGATCTCTACAAAAATCGAACTTCTCGCGGGCAGAGCTTCTACTCGGGAACCGCGCTTCTCAGGATCTTCGGGATCTCGGGACTTGCTTCGGGGCTCGAGAATAATATCGGGGCTTCGGGGTATTTCTGGCACGCAAATCGATGCAAAACAGGAGAGAGAAGAGAGAAAAATAGCAATTGGGTCGGCTGCCCTTGCATCCTATTTATAGGAGGCTGGAGCCTCGGAGTACGCGGGGCGGACTGCAGTATGCGGGGCGTACTGGTCCGAAATCGTCACTGCTGACGTATCCGAAGCACTCGAGTGCGAGTGTCGACATTCCTCGGTGTACGCGGGGCGTACTTCGGATGAGTCCGATGACTCCTCTTCGGATAATGCCGGATTTTCCAATTAATTTTAAATACATTTTATTTAATAAACTTCGGAAATTCATATCTTCTTCATACGAACTCCGTTTTTGACGTTCTTTATATCCACGCGAAGGTGAGACTACGCTCTACAACTTTCGTTTAGACTCCATCGGCTAATTTTAAATTTATTTTTATTATTTATTTTTAATAGGCCGGGACAGAAAAACTTCGTTATAACTTCATAATTTCTTCGTTTGACGTCCGTTCTCGCCTAGCTTTTCATCGCTTCGATACCAACAACGAGACCTTCGACCCTCGTTTAGATTGCTTCGGCTAAAAACCGCTCGATCTCAAATCGAATATTTCAGCCTGCATACCGCTAAGCCGAAACTTCGATAAATCATAATTTCCTCATACGAAGTCAGATTTGGGCGTTCTATATATATTCGGAAACCTCGTTTCAACTACTACAACATTAACCAAAGATATCAAGTTTATTTTACACTTAAATTTTGACGCTTATTTTTATTTTTAATTAATCAAACCACATAATTAAGCAATTAAGCACAAAACACATAATACTCAAATAATACAATCTTATTATTTCAAAACGGGTTACAAAGGTTATCCTAGACTATTACATTGCTAAAAAATGGCAAGCCTGGAAACACAGGCGTTACATTTCTGAAAAGTCGTTATCCAAGAAAATCCCATATCTTCTTATAAAGAAAGTTTAGTTATCCATTCGTTACATAGTTTGGTTAAGAGCAGTTATGTTATCCCAGGAAAAACCCTTATTTTCCTAATAGTCATGGTTGGTTCTTGATTCGGAATGCAATGTACTAGTATCTACCATACTTGTAGTATTAGTTAGGTATTCTGATATCCTAGTTATCCTACACACGAATGTTGAATATCTACTATACTTAGCCGTAATTTTGAATATTTGGAGACACTCAGAGACGTACACTAACTGTATATTCGATGTTCTGGTGACTTCCAAAGGCGTACTTTAGACGTATTTCCGAAGCTCTGTCGACATCCAAAGGCGTATGTTTTCGAAACTCTGTCGATATCCAAAGGCGTACTTTCGAGTTATTTTCGAAACTCTGGTGGCACTCAAGGCGTACACTAGCTGTATTTTTGAAGTTTTGGTGCCATCCGAAGGCGTGCACTAGCTGTACTTTCGTCGTTCTGTTACTATCCGATGGCGTATCTTATTAGTATTAATCCTAATTTATGATTAGTATGAATCCTTCGCAAATTATAAAATGTAACATAGATTTTAACACTTTATAAAGAAATCTACAATTGGTGTGAAAGCTAACTCTGCAATTCGAACTATTGGTTAATACGGTTTTCAATATTAAAAGCATACAGAATATAAACATTTGAACTGAAATAATAAGTTTGAGTACAATATTTCCTTGTACTTTTTCTTGTATTCCCCCCTGAAAACATTTTAAAAACACGGAAAAAGAGTAGGGGTATGAACTCACCGGTCGAGAAACGTGTCGGTTTGGGTGCTAAACGTCAGTTCGGGGCTTGAAAATACGCGAGGCTCCTACGTAATATGAAAAGATACATAACTGTATCTAATTAGGCTTTGAACTACTAATTAATTGAGAATATACACTCCGTGACGCGAAAACACCTCATTCCAAGTGTTTGGAGTGACCCGGGTAGCATCTAAGGGTGTGTATGGCTTGAATATGGAGTTGGCTCTTCAAGAGTAAACTCCTAATGGAGTTTTCGGCCCAATGACAAACTCCCCATTCGTTTACGGCCTTAAACTCATGGTGGGGGTGTTCTTGGGTGCTAAATGGTCTTACAACTCTTGTGGGGTAATGCTAGGCTTGGTTTTAAGGCATTGGAATGGAATTTGAACAACATAAGGACCATTTGAGGAGTTTACGGCAGTAAACTAGGAGTTTACGGCCATAAACTCTTATGTATCCATTCTTAATGTGTTTTGGTGGTCCTAGATTAATCATATGTGATTCTAAGTCATTAAACAAGCCATGGAATGAAATTAGGGCATCATTTGACTAAGTTATAGGAGTTTACGACCCAGGAACCTTTCCTTGGGGGGTTTACGGCCGTGAACTCCTAAGGGAGTAGTTTTTATCAAGTTTTGGCCCCTAACTCGTTTGTGGTTTCTTCTAGACTTTGTTCCAAGCCTTAGGAGGTGTTTAAGAGGCATCTTAACACCTTAAAAGGAGTTCACTTCCCATAAAAGGGTGTTTACGGTCCAAGCATGTTCTTGGGCTGTAAACTCATATCCATCCCTCAAATGATAAGGTTTTGGTGTTCCAAGTCCAGTCTTGAAAGCCCTTAAGTCATATCTAAGCTCCAAAGGTGATTTGGGAGGGTTTTGGGGCTTAAAAACCCCTTTTATGTGTGTTTGCGGCCCAAGACTGTTCTAGGGCCGTAAACACATGATGTTGGTCCTATTCCATGATTTGAACAGAAATTTGAAGGCTAAGGATGCTAATCTATGAGTTAGGGTAGTTACCTTATCGATTTGGAGCTTGAATTGAGTGATTTTGGGACCTAGAACTTGGATTTGAGAAGAGAG